>NC_140175.1:84666672-84926672 GCF_963971535.1 Notolepis coatsorum
GAGAGAGAGAGAGAGAGAGAGAGAGAGAGAGGAGAGGGTAGAGAGAGGGGGAGAGAGAGAGCGATAGAGATGGAGAAAGATAGAGAGAGAGAGAGAGAGAGAGAGAGAGAGAGAGAGAGAGAGAGAGAGAGAGAGAGAGAGAGAGAGAGAGAGAGAGAGAGAGAGAGAGAGAGAGAGAGAGAGAGAGAGAGAGAGAGGATGACATGCAACAAAGGTCACAGGCTGGACTTGATTTGAACCCTGCCTGGACATTGTGATTACAATACATGGTGTACGCACCTTAGCTTGGCAAGCCGCCAGGGAAGTAATGTGCTGTTGAATTAACCCACATTTCTCATGATGCATGAAACGAGGTTGCCCTGGAGCGGCTGACAAATGACACATCACAGGAATGACAGAGGAGTCGTTACTTTCCTTCAACGGTACAACTTCCTTCCTATGTGTCACAAACACGTGTCCTAATTTTTCCGTTATATTTTTTCATTTCATAAATTGAAGTTTTCTGAAGATCTTTTTAATAAAAAAAATTTGAATGTGATTCACCATTACAGAGGCACACATATATTTCCGTTGTTCCTCTCCTACAGGGGGAGGGTGAATAATCTGGGAGCGATGAATAACGTCTATGAGCTATGAAGGGTGAGGAAGAGACTGTCAGCCATCTAACGGAGCGTGAACGATCAAACGGTCTCCCGGACACCACGCTGCTACAATCATGTTTCTTTGAAACGGTTCTGTGCTGAATAAATCTGCCAGGCAAGATATTTCTTGCCTCCAAATATGTTCCTCCGTGTCTTATCCTCACCAGAGCCTCGCTGCTTCTGCCATGAATGAATCCTCCAGGGAAATGCCTTTCTGTCTGTCTCGTTCTTTTCTCGCAATGCAAAAGATTGAGTAATTTCTGCCCAATGTGAAGACCTTCCATACTCAAGAAGCCACATCAGATCAAACACACTGCAGACATCATGAAACAATTGCAACTTGTTTACACAGGGACCAACTAGCATGGGCGAGGAGAGGAGAGGTTAGAGGGAAACAGGGGAGGAGAGGAGAGGAGGAGAGGAGAGCAGAGGAGAGGTTAGAGGGAAACAGAGGGGAGGAGAGGAGAGGAGAGGAGAGGAGAGGAGAGGAGAGGAGAGGAGAGGAGAGGAGAGGGGAGAGGTTAGAGGGAGAGAGGGAGGGAGGGAGGAGGAGAGGAGAGTTTAGAGGGAAACAGCGAAGAGGGGAGAGGAGAGGACACAAGAGGAGAGGAGAGGAGAGGAGAGGAGAGGAGAGGAGAGCAGAGGAGAGGAGAGCAGAGGAGAGGAGAGGAGAGGAGAGGAGAGGAGAGGAGAGGAGAGGAGAGGAGAGGATAGGAGAGGAGAGGAGAGGAGAGGTTAGAGGGAGGGAGGAGCAGAGGAGAGCAGAGGGGAGATTAGAGAGAAACAGAGGAGAGGGGAAGAGAGAAGAGGAGAGGAGAGGAGAGGAGAGGAGAGGAGAGGAGAGGAGAGGAGAGGAGAGGAGAGGAGAGGAGAGGAGAGGAGAGGAGAGGAGAGGAGAGATTAGAGGGAAACAGGAGATGGGAAGAGAGAAGAGGAGAGGGGAGAGGAGAGGGGAAAAGGGAAGAGAAGATGAGAGGGAAATAGAAGAGAGGAGAGGAGAGCGGAGAAAGAAAAGAAAGTAGAATAAACTTGGGCACAGTGCTAGTCTACAGTACTTCACATAAAAACATCATAAAAACACAAGAAGCATTTAATACAGTGCTAGAAAGTTGCTTCACATTAAAACAATATAATTATAAGGTAATATAAGTTATGTGTGTGTGTGTGTGTGTGTGTGTGTGTGTGTGTGTGTGTGTGTGTGTGTGTGTGTGTGTGTGTGCGCGCGTGTGCATGTATAAAAAACATCATAAAAACACAAGAAGCATTTAATAGTGCTAGAAAGTTGCTTCACATAAAAAAAACAATATAAGGTAATATAAGTTGTGTGTGTGTGCGCACGCGTGTGTGTATGTATGTATGCGTGTGTGTGTATGTATGTACAGTATATATTATGTATGTGTGTGTATATATATGTATGTATGTCTATGTGTGTGTGTGTGTGTGTGTGTGTGTGTGTGTGTGTGTGTGTGTTTCTGTTACGCAACGGGAGAGTTCTTCCCATCTGTGTCTTCCCTCCAGCCCCCGCATCCCTGAGCAGTGAAGCGAGAGTCGACAGTTCTGCCTCACACTCTGGCTTCATCTGCCTCCTTCTGTCTCTCTCTGCCTCCCTGTCTCTCTCTGTCTCTCTCTGCCTCCCTGTCTCTCTCTGTCTCCCTCTGCCCCTCTCTGTCTCCCTCTGTCTCCCTCTGTCTCCCTCTGTCTCTCTCTGTCTCTCTCTGTCTCCCTCTGTCTCCCTCTGCCCCTCTCTGTCTCCCTCTGTCTCTCTCTGTCTCTCTCTGTCTCCCTCTGTCTCCCTCCCTTTGCCTCTCTCTATCTCCCTCTGCCTCCCTCTGCCTCTCTCTGTCTCCCTCTGTCTCCCTCTGTCTCTCTCTATCTCCCTCTGCCTCCCTCTGCCTCTCTCTATCTCCCTCTGTCTCCCCCTGTCTCTCTCTATCTCCCTCTGTCTCCCTCTGTCTCTCTCTATCTCCCTCTGTCTCCCTTTGCCTCTCTCTATCTCCCTCTGTCTCCCTCTGTCTCTCTCTATCTCCCTCTGTCTCCCATTGCCTCTCTATCTCCCTCTGTAACTGTACTTACAGTAGATTTCATTCACGGTCTTTGCTGCCCTGTTACGGGCGCCTGGTGGTACTAAATCCAGATTGAACTCCATTGGAAAGAGGAGATTTGTCCCGATCCATAGATGTATGACTTGGCCACAATAAGGTAATTTTTAGGCCTGGTATATTAATATTCAAAATGTCGTGTGTCCGGAGTCCGGACTCCGGATGGCAAAATTCAGTACTGTATCTAGTACTAAAACCCCTGTAAATCAACTGCCCTTTATTAATTTGCTTAGATCTTTTGTACACTTGATCTCAAGAAGGTGCTGAAGGTTCGCAATTTTACATGTCTGGTCAATGTTAGCATGGTGTTATTCACCGTCAAAGATGAAAAAGAAAAAGAAAATAATAATAATTTATATTCTCCTTTGGTTCATTACAATTTACTCAAGCCTAGTAACACACACAATATTTCTGACACTGTGGCTACATTCCCTGAGATCCATAGATGTCCATAGACACCAAGAACATGCAAATGGACCTTGTAGAAGTGGAGCAATATTCCATTTACTTGGGAATGTACTTTTAGGCAAATATTCTGAAAATATGGCTAGGGCTTAAGAGGTTAAGACAGACATCAACATCATATTTAAGACATTTTAAGGCCTAGAATTCTGATTATGAAATTAAAACTGTTTAAGACATGAACCCTGTATTAGGCTATATCACTACTGTACAGTATCTCTCTCTCTCTCTCTCTCTCTCTCTCTCTCTCTCTCTCTGTACCCATCTCTCTGTACCTATCTCCCTCTGTATCTATCCCTCTCTGTACCTCTCTCTCTCTGTACCTATCTTTCTATGTACCTCTCTCTCTCTCTGTACCTATCTCTCTATGTACCTATCCCTCTCTATCCCTATCTCTCTCTGTACCTATCTCTCTGTACCCATCTCTCTGTACCTATCTCTCTGTACCTATCTCTCTGTACCTCTCTCTCTGTACCTCTCTCTCTGTACCTCTCCCTAGACCTCTCCCTCTCTCCAAGCAGAGCTGTCCTCCCCTCCCCGCAGGGCTCACACAAGTGTAAACGATGTTAAAACAAAGACAGCAGACGCATGGCAGAGATAATCCTCAACATAGCAGCTGTACGGAATTAGCCGACCATGTGCTGAGAAGGTCTCTCTCTCTCTCTCTCTCTCTCTCTCTCTGGGGAGCGTCTGTACAGTGTGTGGATGTATTTTCATCTAAAAAGAACACTCTAATCACCAAAGAGTAGATAGGAGAATGAATATACAGTATAACAGGTGCGTGGGTATGGAATAAAGTATGCGATTATTTAACTTTTTTACGTGACTGATACATAATTATTTTTCATCTTCTTGGAATGTGAGGAACGTTCACAGTACAAGCTTTTCCCTTTTCACAAAGCATGCACACACACACAATATTCCGATTACATAATTTCTTCCTCTGGATTATGTTACTGATTACAGTTATAAACAGGTAATTTGTAATCTGGAAGAGATTACTATTACCGGTCAGAATAACGCTCCCAGCCCAATAGACTTTAGATAAAGACAGATAAAGAAGCTGTGTGTGTTTGTGTTTGTGCTTTTCATTCAGACTGGGCGTGTTGGGAAGGAGGGACAAACAGGCAGCCACATTTAGTTTGATCTCCACTGTAATGCGTAGCCAGGTAAGTGTGATGGACGCCATGTTTTCTGTACCGATAAGAAGCACAACGAACCTCTGGTAATATTTGAATCCTGTATTTATTTCAACTCCAATGTCAAATCTATTCTGCTATATGGCTCTGAAACCTGGAAAACCACCACTAACATCAACAATAAACTGCAGACCTTCATCAACCATTGTCTGAGACGTATCCTCAGGATCTTCTGGCCAAACACAATCACCAACATCAAGCTGTGGGAATGCACCAAGCAAGAATCAGTGGAGGTCCAGCTGAACAGGAGAAAATGGAGCTGGAGCTGCACACACTTCGAAGACACAAAACCGCAATAACCAAACAGGCATTAACCTGGAACCCACAAGGCAAGTGAGGCAGAGGAAGACCCAAAAACACCTGGAGAAGAGACACTGAGCAGGAACTCAAGACAAGGGGACTGACGTGGAAACAGCTGGAGAGGATGGCGCAAGACAGACAGGGGTGGAAACTTTTCATCAATGGCCTATGTTCCGAAAGGAATAAAAGGCCTAAGTAAGTAAGTAAGTAAGTGTATTTATTTCCCTGTCTGTGCTCTTCCACTACAATAGAGCAGCAGCCTGCCACAAAAACTAAAATACAATTTCACATTTGAAAAGTGCACAGCGGTCAATCTGAGAGCACCGCGCAGAACACTGAGGCTTTTAAAAGATATCACGTTTCTGTCAGACCGGTGACACCCATTGTCAATCAATAACATCCACAGAGGACCATGAGTCATCGCCGAGGTAGAATTACTGAGTCAGTACACACTGTAGTCTCGTCAAAAGACAAGGCAGAAATGCACGCTGGCTCGCTGGCGTGGTGGCGGTTGCCTCACAGCCAGAAGGTTGTGGGTTCGACAAACAAAGAGAATCCTTTCTGCGTGGAGTTTGCCTGTTTCCCTGGGTTTAGCCTCCACACCAATAAAGAATGCATGCTGGGTAGGGCCGGGCGGTTAAGTTTCAATTTCAATTGCGATTTTGGCTTCCCACTGTCATGAAAACAAGATCATTAAGATAAAAAAATAATGTTTGCTCTAATTTTGTCGGTCCCGGCGGGTGCTGTACTGTACTGTGGCTGCTCCTCCTGAGTGCTTAGGATGCAGATTAATCCATTTCCCCACAGGGATTAATAAAGTACAACTTAACTTAACCCTTTCACTACCACACTACCAAAGGGTTAACCCTTTCACTGCGACAATATAGAAGGTTAACCCTTTCACTGCCACACGACAAAGGGTTAACCCTTTCACAACCACACTACAGAAGGTTAACCCTTACACTACCACACTACAGACTGCTAACCGTCTGTAGTGTGGTAGTGAAAGGTTAACCTTCTGTAGTGTGGTAGTGAACGGGTTAATACAACGAGACTGGCCCACCCGGGCCACAGCACACGACCGGCACGTTGGCCTGTAAACCCTCCAGCCGTGAACACTGAGGAGACTCATTACAGTGTCGTCTGAGTGAGTAGACCTCGTCTCCACCTCCCTCGTATTTTGTCGCTCACAATTTTTTATCCTTAGTACTGTACTGTACGATAGAATGATGCAACAGCGGCTAAAGCGGTCCACACCATCGATCTCTGTCCGGTTTGAAAAGAAAAGGGGCGGGAAATCATTAGTGCCGGTCCTGTCCACCTATCAGCCAATCAGGAGTTATTACCGTGGTTACGATTTCACTCACACACACACACACACGCACACACACACACACACACACACGCGCGCACACACACACGCGCGCACACACACACACACACACACACACACACACACACGCACGCGCACACGCGCACACACACACACACACGCGCACGCGCACACACACACACACACACACAGTGATTTACAACAGCCCCCTGGCACTTTGCATGTGGGTATAAAAGGCAGGAAACAATAGTGGGTGGAAACAGGAAAACGATACTGTTCATCTCAAACTAATGACAGTTACCAGGGCAGTTACTATGGTCATGTATTATGATGAGTATTATTACGGTACAGTAGGCAGACGGTAACATTCCCAGACTAGAGGAGCATCAACGTGGAATCAAGCTCTCTTCCTGCTCCACCTAGGAGGCCAGGACACAGAGGGTAGAGTGCAGCTGCTGCCCTTACATCTCTCTCTCTCTCTCTCTCTCTCATCCCCCTCTCACTCATCCCCCTCTCACTCTCTATGTTCCTCTCGTGCTCTTCTCCCATCTCTCTCCCATCTCTCTCTCTCTCTCTCTCTCTCTCTCTCTCTTATCAGTGTGAGTGCAGTCAGAGAGCTCATCCTGGCAGAGGGGCAGAGCGAGTGCACGGTGCCAACCCCCCGTGGTTCTGTCTGCCCGGTCGGGGCCTCAGACCCGGGTCCAGTCTCCTCTCCAGTCAGAACAGCAGCCGCTCGGGGCCTCAGACCCGGGTCCAGTCTCCTCTCACAGTCAGAACAGCAGCCGCTCTGGGCCTCAGACCCGGGTCCAGTCTCCTCTCACAGTCAGAACAGCAGCCGCTCTGGGCCTCAGACCCGGGTCCAGTCTCCTCTCACAGTCAGAACAGCAGCCGCTCGGGGCCTCAGACCCGGGTCCAGTCTCCTCTCACAGTCAGAACAGCAGCTGCTCGGGGCCTCAGACCCGGGTCCAGTCTCCTCTCACAGTCAGAACAGCAGCCGCTCGGGGCCTCAGACCCGGGTCCAGTCTCCTCTCACAGTCAGAACAGCAGCCGGTTGGCCCCGATTGTCTTTGGACAATATCAACGTGTAGGATATTCATATAAAGTATATTCTTGAAGACTTTGATATGTAGATGGGAAAGAAGCATCTTGGAACTTTATTAAAGCTATTGTGACTGTATATTTATGTATGTTTCAATTCAGAATGTTTCAATTTCAGACTGCGGACCTTCGGGGACAGAGCTTTCAGTGTGGCAGCTCCCACTCTCTGGAACTCCCTCCCCACAGAACTCCGCACCGCCCCAACTCTGGACTCATTCAAAAAACTGCTCAAAACCCACCTCTTCAACTTGGCTTTTAACCCCTAATCTCTCACTTTATATGTATGTATGCTGTGTCTGTCCACTGTCTGTTACTTTGTTATCCCCCCCCCCTATGTAAAGCGACCTTGGGTCTCTTGAAAGGCGCTATATAAAATTAAGTTATTATTATTATTATAATCCAGTGTTTACAAATATTACGGAATACCGAAAATACAATTAAGAGAGTTTTTTGGGGGAATGTGTTAGGCCTTCAATGTTGAATATACCTTTTCGATCTTTGTATTATTCTTATTTCAATTGTATTAGTAATTACATTCTGTATTTATATTCTATTATTTATTTGTGAGGACCCCAGGAAGACTAGCAGTCATTACTTTGACAGCTATTGGGGATCCTAATAAAACATAAAACATATTTACCTGTTGTCTTATCATAGTATCATAGTCATCATTGTATCAAGAGCTCATATTTTTGGTGGCGTCTGGCTGAGGCTATTTGTTTACATCTGGATCACTGATTGGGTCTTTAAGAGCATCACAGTGCTCACCTCATCATCAGCAGCAGACACCAGACACCAGCAGCAGACACCAGACACCAGACACCAGCAGCAGACACCAGACACCAGACACCAGCAGCAGACACCAGACACCAGACACCAGCAGCAGACACCAGACACCAGACACCAGACACCAGCAGCAGACACCAGACACCAGCAGCAGACACCAGCAGCAGACACCAGACACCAGACACCAGCAGCAGACACCAGCAGCAGACACCAGACACCAGACACCAGCAGCAGACACCAGCAGCAGACACCAGACACCAGACACCAGCAGCAGACACCAGACACCAGCAGCAGACACCAGACACCAGCAGCAGACAGACACCAGACACCAGCAGCAGACACCAGACACCAGCAGCAGACACCAGACACCAGCAGCAGACAGACACCAGACACCAGCAGCAGACACCAGACACCAGCAGCAGACAGACACCAGACACCAGCAGCAGACACCAGACACCAGACACCAGCAGCAGACACCAGCAGCAGACACCAGACACCAGCAGCAGACACCAGACACCAGACACCAGACACCAGCAGCAGACACCAGACACCAGCAGCAGACACCAGACACCAGCAGCAGACACCAGACACCAGCAGCAGACACCAGACACCAGACACCAGCAGCAGACACCAGACACCAGCAGCAGACACCAGACACCAGCAGCAGACACCAGCAGCAGACACCAGCAGCAGACACCAGACACCAGACACCAGACACCAGCAGCAGACACCAGACACCAGACACCAGCAGCAGACACCAGACACCAGCACCAGACACCAGACACCAGCAGCAGACACCAGCACCAGCACCAGACACCAGACACCAGCAGCAGACACCAGACACCAGACACCAGCAGCAGACACCAGACACCAGACACCAGCAGCAGACACCAGACACCAGCACCAGACACCAGACACCAGCAGCAGACACCAGACACCAGACACCAGCAGCAGACACCAGACACCAGACACCAGCAGCAGACACCAGCAGCAGACACCAGCAGCAGACACCAGCAGCAGACACCAGCAGCAGACACCAGACACCAGACACCAGCAGCAGACACCAGCAGCAGACAGACACCAGACACCAGCAGCAGACACCAGACACCAGACACCAGCAGCAGACACCAGCAGCAGACAGACACCAGACACCAGCAGCAGACACCAGACACCAGACACCAGCAGCAGACACCAGACACCAGACACCAGCAGCAGACACCAGCAGCAGACACCAGACACCAGCAGCAGACACCAGACACCAGACACCAGACAGACACCAGACACCAGCAGCAGACACCAGACACCAGACACCAGCAGCAGACACCAGCAGCAGACACCAGACACCAGACACCAGACACCAGACACCAGACACCAGACACCAGACAGACACCAGACACCAGCAGCAGACACCAGACACCAGACACCAGCAGCAGACACCAGCAGCAGACACCAGACACCAGACACCAGACACCAGACACCAGACAGACACCAGACACCAGCAGCAGACACCAGCACCAGACACCAGCAGCAGACACCAGACACCAGACACCAGACACCAGCAGCAGACACCAGCAGCAGACACCAGACACCAGACACCAGACACCAGACACCAGACACCAGACACCAGACAGACACCAGACACCAGCAGCAGACACCAGCACCAGACACCAGCAGCAGACACCAGACACCAGACACCAGACACCAGCAGCAGACACCAGACACCAGACACCAGACACCAGACACCAGACACCAGACACCAGACAGACACCAGACACCAGACACCAGCAGCAGACACCAGACACCAGACACCAGACAGCATTTTATTGTTGTGGTCCAGCTTCATCAGTCTTATTCAGTTTCCCTTCCTTTCTTGTAATGTATCCCGACGTCTGCTTTCATTTTGTATTCAGTTTATTTTGCTCTTATCATCAAAAGGGTTGGATATTAATGTGGAAATGAATATGGCTCATTGGCTCTATAAAAAAATTTGTTTGATTGATTGGTTGATTGTCAGCAGCACTATCCAGCAATGGTTGGAAAAGAATGTACAAATACAAATAAGGACTTAAATAAATAGATAAAAAATATATATAATAATTAGGGCTGTCAAAATTAATTAAAAAATTAAAAATTAAATAAATTAATCTAGATTAATCTATGGAGGGAAAAATCGTCAAAAAAAATCGCCACGGATATAAGAAAGAGGTCTAGCTGAGTCAATGTTGATGGTTTTGTTGAACATTTGTATTTCACAGGAGAGAAACTGTATTCAAAGAAAGCTATTAAAATAGTCTTTGAATCTAAATATACTTTCTTTGTGTTGATTTTACATTAATTCCATGATTTTACTCAAGTAAATATATGTTACAAGCTTCGGTCTTAAGTAGATAAATGCTATTTTTAATCTAGATTAATCTAGATTAATTACAGAAAATCGTGAGATTAATTAGTTAATTTTTTTTTATCTATTGACAGCACTAATAATAATTTAAACGGAATACAACAGAATACAATAGAGTTAGGAACTATAAACTAGAAACATGATTTTAGGCAGTAACCTTGCTGGGCTCATGCTCGCTAGAAACATGATTTTAGCTTCATAGTCAAAGTCCTCTGGTTCCATCCCAGGTTTAAAATATTCCAACTATTTGGAGAGCGCTTGTTTTTCACTCCCCAGGCACTTGTCCAGCCTCACAAAGTGGAAACATAGCTGATCATTTTAAATAAAACAAACACACCTTGTGTGCTTGTGGGTAATTTCAAACATATTCCATTGCTATCTGGCCTGAGCATGGCAGCCACCCAGCCGTGCCCCGCGCCCACACCTGTAGCTAAAGGCTGCATGGCTACACCGCTAACTGCTGCTCAGTTTCAGGTACTGAGGCCCTTAGGCTGAAAACAGGTTAGCGATACTCCTGCTAATTGTTTGGAGAGCAAAGTGGAGAGAGGGGAGAAGGGGAGAGGAGGAGGGAGATTGAGAAAGAGAGAGGAGGGAGGGAGGGAGAGAGAGAGTGTTTTCTTTTGTCCAGGTCTGTGGTAAAAAAATCTGATAAGGAAAGAGTTTGAGGGAATAGTCAGGACAGGACAGGCGCGCGCGCACACACACACACCACACACACACCACACACACACACACCACACACACACACACACACACACACCACACACACATACACCACACACACACACACACACACACACACACACACACACACAGACAGACAGACAGAGACAGACAGACAGACAGACAGACAGACAGACAGACAGACAGACAGACAGACAGAGACAGACAGACAGACAGACAGACAGACAGACAGACAGACAGACAGACAGACAGAGACAGACAGACAGACAGACAGACAGACAGACAGACAGACAGACAGACAGACAGACAGACAGACAGGCAGGCAGGCACACACACACACGCAGACAGACACCTGTGATTGGAATTCCTTGCACACAACGCCAGGAGACGTCTGAGAAAGACTAGACCTCTTGTTTCAACTCAGGCCGACCGCGTTTGTTATTCAGAGAACTGAACTGACATACTGGGGGGGGGGGACAACAGAGAGGACCCTCTCTCTCCCACACAGGGCAGAGGACACAGGGCCAGGTGTAGGGAGGAGGGTATCTGTCTCCTAATGTGTAATAACCTGTCGGCTCACGAATCATGATCAGTTTGGCACGAGCTCCTGCCTGTCCAGTGTGTCTATAAGGTCACTCCGGTCACAAGGTCAATCATATTGTCACATGTAAAAAATTAAAAAGAATCCACCAACCAGAGACTAGCTTACATGTGGCAATGGAGAACCCTGGACTGGTATAGAGTATAGACTGATCACTAAGGATGCTTAGGAACTGGAATTATCCCCACTGACTATACAAGTCCAGTTCTTCTCTGCATGGATCATTAAAGTGCCTATTCAATCATTCATTCATTCATTCACCTATTCCTGTCCTTGATCATTCATTCATTCATTCACGTATTGATTCCTGCCCGCTTCCTCCATCATGCCAGCTAGCAGCAGCAGCCTGCCTGTCTGGCTCTCCGCTACAACAAGGATTAAAGAGGGTGGTCTCCACTCACCCAGGTGGTCTCCATGGTAACTGTTGTCATGAGAGGCCCTGCCGCCGTGGGGGGGCGCGGCGGAGGCGGGGTCGTGGTGGGAGGAGGCGGGGGGCCAGATCTGCCCGGTCTTGCGGACGCTGACGATGGTGGCCTCGGACATGACCACGTGGCCCCCCGGCTGCCGGTGGTGCCGCTTCTGGGACTGCGGCGTCGGGGGGCTGCTGCTGTCGAAGGAGTGCTGGGAGTTCTGGGAGTTCTGCGACGGCGAGCGGCTCTTCTCCCTGAAGGGCCGGCGGAAGGCCGTGGTGGGGCTGGGCGACACGTGGCTGGACTGGCCGGAGGAGAAGTCCTCCTCGCTGGACGTCAGGTTCTCGTTGGAGCTGCAGTCCGGCGTGTAGCCGCCGCCGCCGCCCCCGACGTCCTCGAAGCTGCCGGGGGAGTAGGAGCGGCGTGGCCAGGTCAGCAGGTGGTCGTCTGCCGCCCCGTGGTCTCTCATCATGACCCCGCCTCCTCTGCCCTCTCCTCCCCCTCCTCCCCCTCCTCCCCCTCCTCCACCCTCGCCCATCATGACGCCGCCGACATACACGCTGGTGTAAGGCTGGAAGTCGGACGGCTGCCAGGGAGGGGGCGGAGGTTTGCCCCCGTTGGCCCGGGCGGGCTGGCGCGGGTTGGGCTCCCCGTCCTCGTACTCCGCGTCGTAGCCGCAGGTGCTCTCGGTGGAGCGCCCCCTGTAGACCGGCCTGGTGCGCAGCTCCCCGGCCGCGGTGGCCAGGTTCCCCGGCAGGGAGTGCAGGGACCTCTTCCTCTCCATCTGCATGGCCTGGCTGCCCAGGGAGCTGATCTTGTCCGAGACCTCGCGGTCGTTGACCCGCACCAGCCCTCTCTCGTGGTGGAACTCCATGTTGGTGTAGAAGGGCGGCTGCGGCTGCTGCGGCTGTTTCTCCGGGCCCTTGGCGACGTCTCCCGCGGAGTGAGAGTTGGCCCGCTTGATCCTCTCGAAGTTGGACCTCAACGCGGCCACGCCCAGCCCCATGCCCAGTTTGTCCTTGGGGTCAGAGGGCGGCTCCTTGTCCGGGACCGGCTGGGCGGGCCGGCGGGGCGAGAGAGAGACGACCCCTCTCTGTTTGGAGGGCGAGAGGCCGTCCAGGTTCTCGCAGGAGGTGGACTCGGCCTGCTGGGGCACCTCGAAGGCGGACTCCAGACCGTCCCCGTGGGAAGCCGACTTCCTGGCCGGAGGAGGCCTGGGTTTGGACCTGCTGGCTTCTCCCACGGGCTGGAAGCGGCTCCTCTCCATGCTCCCTCCCCCCGTCTCCTGCATGTGAGGCTGCTGGGGCGGGGAGTCCGCTCCCTGGGCGGCCCCGGGGTCCACCCCCTCGTTCAGGGGGGTCTTCCTGAAGCCCCAGCGCTGTCGGTCATAGCTTTTCCTCTCCTTGGCCAGGAGAGTCTGCAGGTAGATCATACGGAAGCGCTCCTTGTTCACCTCCTGCTCCAGCCTTCTGATCGAGGCTTTGCACTTCTCCAGCTCCTGCTCGATGCCCCCCACCGACCGTAGCTCCATTTTCGGCGGGTCCGACTCTGGGAATTGCGCTTTCCACGCCTCGATGAAGCCCACCGGCTCCACCATTGTTACTGTAGTTCTGTGAACGCGACCCGAGGTTCACACACAGGGATGATGTCACCAGAACGGGCGCACTGTTGTCGCTTATTATTATAATCCAGTTTTCGGCACCACGGGGGGAAGAGAGGAAAAAGACGCTATTTGACCACAAATATAAACTGCAATAGGAAAAAAAAATCAAAAAATATATATTTACGATATGGATAATCCGTTGGAAAAACACACAATGTAACCGTTGACACCTCTGACCGGCGGTTTTGCAGTCGTCGCAACAATATAATGTATCATTAGTAACGACAGAAATTGGCTGTGGCCCGGGGATGATGTATACTGTAGGAGACAGTTCTAGAGATGTGAAGCAGCGCTCGCCTCTCCTTATGCATTATTATTATTATTATTATTATTATTCCAGAAGTGACCACTTAATGCAGAATGTGAAGAAACAGAAATCTCAGCCCCCCCGACACACAATGACAGCATCTGTCTCCGCTCCAGCGGATAATCTGGATCCCGTATAATATGACAACAAGGAAAAGTGATCCAATCGCTTTCAAAACGACTCACTCTGTAACATCTTGTATCAAGAATTCGCATCTTTCCTTTTTTTTTTTTTTTTTTTTACCGGATACTAATAATCCATTCACTGTGGTCCCGTTAGTTCATTCATGTAACGAGAAGGATCCCTGGTGCAGCTCGGCTGGTTCCTGGAAGCCTTTGTATTGTATACCAGCAGCGTTCAAGGAGAATGGATACCAAAAAAAAGAGCAATAATAACCGACGAGAAGAAGAAGAAGAAGAGGTAAAGAGTTTATTCCCCCCCCCCCCCAACCCCGAGTAAGATCGTGGTTCCAAAACGGATTCCAGGGGTAATAAATGAAGCTTTCCCCGCGGGCCCTACTATCCCATTTTCCCGTGGTTCGTTTGCGGGATAGAGTTGATCCAGATCGGGACCGTTTCCTCGGCTGTGGTGTGGATTCTTCCCATCTGAGCAGCAGCGGAGAGCTGCGGGAGTGGGAGGAGACCCGGCCGGGGCTGGTGTGAGCGGCAGTGGTCGCAGGGTTTAAAGAGACAGAGCAGGGGATGGAACAGAGCGAGGAGAGAGAGTTATGGTCTCAAACCAATACCCCCACATTGATACTGTAATTGACCAAGGACAAGGACCCCCATTTGATAAGATCTTGTACCAGAGCTCCCCATCCCACAATTAGATTAGATTAGATTCAGATGTATTGTCACTATACAGTGCAAATGTGCATATGCACTTTTACTGTAATTTGTGCCTCTATCCGTTATGCACTTAACTATGATATGCACTTTTAGGGGATGTTGATATACATTTTAGCATTTGTCCTTTTATACTGTCCGTGTTTTTACATATTTTTCCTGTACTGTTTCTACTCTGCTCCTGTATTGGATTAGTTGTAGACACACAGTGTTTGCTCTGTACCTGTATTCCAATGTGGATTCGTCCATACATGGCAAATAAAATCTTTGACTTGACTTTGACTTGAATGTAGCAGTATAAAAGTGTATACAATATATAAATTAGTACTACTGAGTGTAGTGATAATCAGATGTATGTACTGTACAGAGTTGTATTATATAAATACTACTGACCAGCAGCGTAACTAATAAGAGTAGGATATGTACAGATATAGATATAGTAAGGGACTATGTGCAGGTACTGTAAGTACAGACAGCCAGGTGAGGATAGGTATATGCGGTGTGAATAAATAGATATAGTATATACAGCATTATAGTACATGCTATCATACAGAGCTAAGGGTTATGTGCAGGTGTACAAGCGCAAGTATATGAGGGGTTATATGGAGGTATATTCAGACAAATATGGGTACAGTATATGTGGTATATATGTTGTTACATGATTTAATCCAGAATTCCATAACTGTCTATAGCCTAGTGTTGGTGGAGATAATATTGACTCTTGTTCATTCTCTCCCTCTATTAACTTCTAGTGAAGAATATATTAGGGAAATGAACTGGACCCCACCCAAGGACCCCTGGTGTCTCCTCTGACCCCACTTTGAGAACTACTGCTATAGCCTACTCACTCTAAACTACACAGATTAATAGAAGGGTAGGCCTACTGTGAATAGGCTACCCGCCTGTATACGCTAGGTATAGGCTACATACAGAATATCCAGCTCCTTTCCCTAATCCCTATTATTGTAGCCATGTTAACCCTATTACCCGTTTATTTAGGATGGATGATGGGATTATTGCAGTTTCATAATGAAATTCAACTGGAGCATTTCCCTCCAAATGATGAATTGTTACCTCATATCAGTGCTTAATGTTTAATTCAATATTCTAAGATAAGATAAAAACACTGGATCCTAATAAACGTTTTGAATTTTTTTTTAAGGAACAGGGCGCTAACTGACAGACAGGTGTGGTCGCGTGGGCTTGTTGGAATCTCTGGCTCTAAAAATATGACTCGACAGCACCACCCCGCGGTTCTCTGATCATAGTGGGCATCACGTTAACACAAGATGGGAAGTGATGTCACCTTTTGACTCCCAAGGGGTATGTAATAACTGTATTATTATTATTTACGTCTTAAATGAGTCCTTTCATTTCAGACTTAATATATTATTGTACATTGAATGTTGTCCATGATGTTTCCAAAACTGCCCTAGGTTTAAAAACGAATAATCTAGTATATCTTATATAGGAATATAGCATACTGTATGGCAAAGCAGTGCATTGGCAGATTGAGGAAATACTCTTACAGTATGGCTGTAGTTTACCAAACTACTCACTACTAAATGTTCAAATGATCAGAATCTGAGTTTGGAATAGTTACAACGACTGATCTGACAGTCATGTGTTGGTGTTTGATTTAGGAACTAGGGAAGGTTAAACCTCACATGTCTCCAGGTGTGTTTTACCTGGAGGACAGTGAGCAATTTTAGAGGACCGTGGAATCAATAAAATGCAAATATTTCCAGGGAAATATGTAGTTTGTAATGAACTAAACTACATGATCGGATGTTGAAAAAGCTACTGAGATTTGAATGTAGTTAAAACTATCACCCAATTACTGCAAAACATAAACTACTGCCCAGTACTGTGTATCTTAGCGGTAAATTATTATTAGTTTTAGGAATAAAGATTTATTATTAATTTGGTTTGGGAATCAAACTAAATTGAAATTGGAATAACTCAGTGGTTAGCACTGTTGCCTCACAGCAAGAAGGTCCTGGGTTCAAACCGCAGCAGGGGGTCTTTCTGTGTGGAGTTTTCATGTTCTCCCCATGCTTGAGTGGGTTTCCTCCCATAAAAGACAAGCGTCCTGCCACTGCCCTTGACCAAGGTACTGGCATTACAACTGGAGTTGGTCACTGAGCGCTGTGTGGCTGCCTACAGTTAGGTTACAGTCAAATGCACAGGATGAATCTCCCTCAAGGGGTTCAATAAAGGTTCAATTTAACTTAAAGGGGCACTTCGCCAAAAACAATGTTGAATTACTTTGCTTTGCACATAATCCGACACACATCCAAACCGTTTTACACACTTTCAATTAGTTCAACAGTAATTGAGAGTAAATGAGTTAGAATATATGAAAAAATAGCAATAACGGCAATAATAGTTTTTGGATGTGTGTGATATTATGTGCAAAACAAATCAGCATTGTTTTTGGTGAAGTGCCCCTTTAACAGGAGTCTCTCTCTTCAAGCACTCATAGAAGACAAAGAACCATCAACATAATCACACACTGGAGACCAACAAATACATTTTGTATGTTTATTTACCTGAAACCACAATCTTGATAATGCATGTACAATCATTATTAGGCGTACATAATGATCGTCTCTATGTACATTATGACTTTAATATTGTTATTGGACAAGGTGGCGAGGGATGGATAGGCCCCCTCAGATCAGTCTTATTGTAGTTTATAAGTTAATAAGTCTGAAATGCTTCATGTAGACAAATTAAAAAAAATCATTAAAAAAACATTGATCAAAACATTTATATATATATATATATTGAAAAAAAATCAGAGGTGATGGGTATAAGGGCAAATATATGATTTTAATATAAATTAAAATTGGTCCTCTTCTCCTTTAAGCTATTGCTACTGCTAGTAATCATAAAACTCTACTCTTAAGAGATGTGTTGCACATGCAGTGCACACAGGGACGACATATGCCATCATTTCAACACATCTCCCTTAAAGGGATATGTTTTTTTTACATTAAGTTGTATGAAATACTTGCCAGTAGTGTGCATTCGACACAAAGCTATTATTCGCTTACTTCCCGTGGTCAGAGTTGTAAACGGGGTCTCGAAACCAATGTTTTAATCCGCATGTCAGCATGCAGGCAGGCTGTTACTCGTTTTCCAACACAGAACCAAGTTCCTCTAGCATTTCAGACTCTGCTAACACATAGAAAATAAAGACTTGACTTGGTTTTGTTTTAACCAGGTAACCCTTTGCCTGCATGTTGTGGTGGATTAAAACTGGTTTGGCTTCCTGAACCGGTTTATGTTGTTTGCTGCCCAGGTTCGCTCAGAACCTGGACATAACTCACACCACGGGACTCTCTGTAAGTAAGCTAGTAGCGTTGGATTGACTACACTACTGGAAAGTATTTATTTAATGTCCAAAAATCTGGACCACATCCCTTTTTAAGTTTTTTTTCTGTTGCGTTTGAATCATTAAGTTCTTTCCATAGTACGTCTTTTAGAATGTCCAGATAATGCAAAGAACACTCAACAGATACAGAGAACACTACTGTATTGCAAGTCACTGACGACCGTTGTCAGTCTCGTGATTGTAAAAGACCAATTCAGCAGCAGGTAAAATAACCAATGAAAGGCCTAGAAGTCAGTGATAAAAATGTTCAAACTCAAGTAGCAGGCCACGGTCCAAGTTCTTGGTATGAGTCTCTACTCCATGTCAAACCTTGTGCAAATTCCCCAAAGCGTTATAATTCAAAACAAAAAGTGATTACCTAATAATATCTATGATATATTATCTTCCTCTGTAAAACAATCTATTGTTATGCAATTCTGAGCATTGTACAATATTCTATAAATATAAATTGCAACGCCTACTTACAGCTGGAGCGCATGCATGACTGGATGTATTGTACATCGATATAAAACTATGATCAACCGAACCAGTGTGTTTCTAAATGGCCTAATGGATGGAGTTAAGTTCTTCATGCATGGAGGAACGCCGGTGATATTGACAACTTCCCTACACACACACACAACTGGAATAGTGTCACATCAATTAGACCCCACTCTTAAGAGACGTGTTCAAAAGAGCACGGGTTGAATCATCCCTGAACATGCATTCGGTGAGAAACGACAAAACGGACATGGAAAAGATGTATGATTTAAGCATCCGTAGCACATCGTCGTTTGTCAAACTTACAAATAATATATCTGTTGAGGGAGAAGACAACCAGTGTTATTTTTTTCAGACTGCATTTACACAGGGGTTGTGTGTGAGGGGGGCTGTACAGCACCTTAGTTCTGGAGTTCTGTACCAAAGCCCGTCAGTACCATTCTAATCCCATCAATTGGAATGCATAATAAAGAGCAGTGACATCCTCAGCTCTAAAAAATTTATCCATAGAATTTACAAGTACTGGACTCAACCGCTGTCATACAATTACCCAACATCTCCCCAACACCCCCCTTCCAACAACATAAAATAATCACTTATTTTTTTTTTAATTATTTGGTCATATTTGTCATTCTATCGCCGACTATGAATACATGATTACATGTCATTATTATCTGTACAGAGAACGTCCACTGCAGCAGGTCACCATGGCGGTACTGAGGTGTATGAGGTTTACACAGGAAACACATGCTGGGCGGCAGGCCAACAAACCGGCCTCGCAAATCTACAACTACACGGAATGGATGGAAGCTTTTTACGAGAGCCCACCTGAGGAGAGAAGGCGAGAAAAGGCACGATTAGTACAAAACACCAGCACTTAAAAAACCAACACTGGACAATAGGGCTGACCTCGACTAGTCGAATAGTAGACTAATGGATTGAAAGGAGCCATAGTCGACCTTAGTCAAATGCAAAAAAAAAATTATATATATAATATATATATGTATATATTTTTGAAATCATTCTTTCCAAAAGCAAAGAGGCCTAGAAGCGTGGATAACGCTAATGGCGCACATACCAGCGAGGCTAACTGCCTAAGAAAACGGGCACAGAGGCACTGAAAGAGGATTTCACACACAATATCAAGATGTATCCATCAGTGGACCAATTGCATGCTTTCGCAGAGGACAAGAAGCCTTCAGTCGACTCCTTCAGACATTAAGCACGCCTGATGCGTCATTACTTTTACCAACCGATTTCCAGTTCCGCAATCTGATTGGCCACTGACGTTTCTGGTCATGTGACATCTGCGCCAATCGTGTGACGCCTGTTTCTATCACTGGTTAAGCTTAGGCACTCTTTCGAAGTTGGTTATGGTTAGAGTTTGTCTTAGAACACCAGCCCTGATTGCAAACTCTAACCTTAACCAACTTCGAAAGAGTCGCCTAAGCTTAACCAGTGATAAACTAGGCGTTAGGTAGTTTGCAGGCTGTTCGAGGCGGAAATAGGCGCAGAAACAGGCGTCACGCGATTGGCGCACATGTCACGTGACATGACCAGAAATGTCAAGTGGCCAATCAGATCGCAGAACTGGAAATCGGTTGGTAAAAGTAAAGACGCACCCCTAACAGCCCAAATGGAATGATCCCCCCAAAATAAAAATTATATGTTTTTGCATTCAGGCGGGTAGTCGACTATCAGCTTCAGCAAATTCCAGCCAATCAAAGTCAACTATACAAATCCTTAGTCGAGGACAGGCCTACTGGACAAGTAACAAGTGTCAAAACGTATTTCAATTGTATGGTTCATGCTTTAGGATCAAGTGTAGATAGTGAAAATTGTGTGATTGTAAGCTACAGATGCAAGTGTCAAGTCAGAGGGGTGACAAGAATGGTGCACAGTGGGCGACAGTGGCATGGTGTGAAAATGAAGGCTGGCATTTCTTTAATGTTATCTAGGATCTATGAGAACTTTAGTCTGGACGCCAGGCTCCTGAAAACCTACTTTTAATCATGTGGAGACCTAACCTAAAGTAGGCTTCTAACCCATTTGTAGGTCAAAAAACCACAACCTTTATACTAGTCTTTTTAGCAAGCAGAACATGGGGAGCATTTAAGATATTCCTCTCATGGATCCCCTTGGGGACATTCAGGCGTCATAGCACCAAGCATCATCGCAGCACCAAGCTATTTCTCTCGAATGACGTGCAGCCAATCAGAATCCTGTCTGCCAGGTGCACGGAGTGCTTCAGCCTAGTCACCACATCCACTGCCTAGATCCACTCGCCAGCCAATCGCGGATAAGAAAGTGTAATCCCATGAGTGGCTGGAGGCTCTGTCGCCAACTTGCAGTGACGGCAGAGTGAGAGGACGCCACTGCCACACGAGAGCCGTCCAAACTCCACCCTACAGCTGAAACGGAGTGATTTGAGTCGTTTAAGCTGTACGTTGGCTCACGGCAGATCAAAGTGACGAGGATAGCAGGGATGTGATCACCATGACCACCCATAAAACTGTAAATATATATATATAAGGGGAGGTGGGGGCCATTGGAGGCAGAAAGAAAATACAAAAACGGGAAATCTACTTGTTTAAAAAAGTATCACCCTGAAGAAAATAATGATAGAACCTTAACTTGAAATTAATGGGAGTGGTGTGTCATGAATGTGTCTGAAATTCTGGCAGAGATTACCGCATCCCTAAAAGATTATCACAGCTCTCTAGTTTCTACAGTTTGAATGTTTTTCATGGTATGAAGGAAAGGAAAGGAATACTCACTCCAGTGACAGGGGAGCCAATGGAAGGCATTGAAGGAGAAAGCACACAGTTATAGGTAGAACACACAAGAGCAACAAACCCAGGCTGCTACTGAAACACATGCTTTTTTCAAAAACAGGGTTTCCCCCCACGCATTGGTTATTGAAACACACAAAAGAAAAACGTTACTTAAGCAGTCTGAAGATTAGTGTGGAGGAAGTATGGACTCCTTAGGACTCCTATGCAATAAGTATACACCGTTAAGTATATACTAACGAGAGATGGTGTGCACAGTACAAATAGTCAGATCTGTATACACTAAACACCCCATGATAAAAGGGTAAAAAATACACAATCTATTTTCTGTATTGGTATAAATACTCCCCTCTGCTAGCCATGTTGTGCCAAGTAAACATGAAGCATTAGTCAAGACAGGGTATCTGTATTCAAGTATTGGATGCACATACAAAGAACACCAGATCAGAAATGTCCTGATGAACCACTGATAAATAAAGACAAATAACACGTTGATTCAAAGGGTTCATGACTGTATTTTCTTCTTGGAAGTAAAAAAAGAAAAAAAAAACATTTAGAGTCTTATTTGAAATGCAAGTTGAAATTCATGTTTGGAGCAGTTGATCTATTGGTATATTTTAATATATATACTTTTTTAAATGTATTTATTCTTTATTATACTTTTTCCCCGACCATTGCACTCCTTTGAATCAAACCCGTACCCCCCACGGAGATGGCAATAGTAGCATCGTTCATCACCCATCCCCCACCTGTTCCTGTCTCGAAATACAAAACAAAACATAAAACAAAAAAACAGCAAATAAAGTTAATGAACATCAAAAATCAATTAAAAAATATATCCTTTAAAAATGTTTACTGAGGGAAGGACGATTTTTTTCTCTTTCTTTTTCCTCTGCAGAAGCAAATAAGGGCACACCTCAGATGTTCTGCTATGTTAGAATATACCGTTATCGTATCAGACCTTTCTTCTGATACAAGTGTCAACTGTGGATAGCCATGGGGGGGGGGACATCAAGAGATGAAAAATTATATTGAGGTAGCTGTGCTCTGCCTAGTGCAGACAAACTGGCTTTTCAGATTCTAATTAAGTCAAAAATAACATCCATGAAGGTAGTCTTTTTACACCAATATTGGGGGAGTGGGGGGGGCGTACACGTTTAAATGATAAATGAAAAACCACTGTCACAGGACAACATGCAGCTTTCATTCTTAATAATTATATATATATATTCTTTTGTTGTGGTTTTCAGTGTGGTGCGTTCAAACATTCACTCCCAAACCCTCTCCCCCCCGGCCTCCCCTCGGCCGCCTGGCGCTCCTTGTCCATTGGCTCTGAAACAGTTATGACACGATACTGAAGACACAATGGTAAACGCTAGAAAGAAAAGTCAAGCCGTTCTCTTTAGGCCACTCCGGTCCAAACGGTTTACAAAGTGATCAAAAAAAAAAAAAAAAACTAAACAAAAACAGTTGCATAAAATAGTGTTAAATCTCTGTACAGGTCAATGGACTGCTTTTAAATATCTTAAATTGTATAGTCGTATGAAAAGGGAAGCTCAACAAAACCAGCTAATCGTGTTACTTGAACTGTAGTGAAATGAGACGAATGATGATCCCAAATCATTTAAAAATACAAATTTAAAAGGCATTAGCAACAATAACAAAAACAAAACAAAAGCCTGACAGTATTTCTTTTCCTTTTCCCCCCATTTAAACCAGCGGAAAAAGGTCCACAGCTGCGGGAGTGATGGTCGTCTCGTTTAAAGCCTCTCCCATTCACAAATCTGCCCCCGCCCCCCCCCCCCCCCCCCCCCCAAAACACAAAAGGACTTTTCAATTGTTACATCTTTATATTATACTTGTTAGGTTTCTCGTGTGTGTTAAACTTGGTCCTTCTCGTGCACACTTGGCAGGCACACACAAGCACACGCTCTAACGCTACACAAACGCACGCACACACTCTAGCTATGCACACACAGAAAGGCGGAGAGGGGTGGGGAGGGGTAGGGTGGGGTTGTGATGGTGGAGGGAGGGGTGGAGGGAGGGGGGTTCAGGGCTGTGCTCATGTCAGTCAGGACCAGAACATGTCGGCCATGTTAGTGTCACAGCTGTAGATCCACACCACCAGGGGGAGGGTGATGGCCACAAAGGGCCAGGAGATGCCATCGAAGCATGCAGACAGGGAGCAGCCCTTGGTGCCTTTGGCTGGCATGTCCAGCTCTTTACCCGACTCCAGGTAGTTCCTGGCGGCGAACTTGAGCACCTCGTCCAGCAGGATGACGGGCAGGGAAATCTTTAGGACCATCAGCCACTGGGTCAGGTTCAGAGGGGTGATCTGGAATATGATCTGAGGGGGGACAGACGCATGAAACGGGGAGTTAGCCTTCAGACGGGGAGTTAGCCTATTTCCCCCAACAAGACTGAGTGTAATTTGAAGAGGACTGGAATAGCGTTACGCAGCACACATCGACCTGTAACCAGCCATAGTTAGATGAATAGAAAAAGTAAGTAGATCGAGGAACCTCATTATACCCATTATAGAGTCTGAGGAAACCTCACATCAACCTCATGTCTGCCACCTAGTGGCAGGTCAACTGAATGAAATAAGGCTTGTTCTCACAGGTAGCGGCTCACGTCTGCCACCTAGTGTCAGGTCAACTGAATGAAATAAAGCTTGCTCTCACCGGTAGAGGCTCCACATAGAGGATGAGGAAGTGGAGGGACATGGAGAGACAGATGGCCCCCAGCAGCCACATATTCTCCCAAGGAGGCATCCGCACAAGAGACTGGTTCTCCGACACACTGCAAAGACAGACAGACCCACCAGCATGAGTGTCACCCTGTCCAGACCTCTCCTCACACTATGCTTAGCACTACTGGTGCAGAAGAAATGGTCTGACAGAAGAACCCATGAGGATCAGGCAAATTCAACTCATTCAAATGTCAAGATGACTGTTGTTGGGGACGCGGTGCGGGGGTCTGACCTGTTGAGAGCGTTGCACATCTCGATGGTGACCAGGACAGACAGAGCCATGGTCATGGGGTAAGGGGACTCAAACAACGTACAGTCCAGACCCTGGAATTCTAGGTTATCTGGACCACACTGCAGGAAGTGGCTCTGTGGAGAGAGGGACAAACAGTAGTACAGTTAACAGGACCACACTGCAGGAAATGTCTCTGTGGAGAGTACACAGATATACAGTACATCATTAAGACCTTAACTGGAATATCTGCTAGTACACAGAACAGGTGCCATGTAAACAGGTGCCGTGTAAACAGGTGCCATGTAAACAGGTGCCATGTGAACAGGTGCCATGTGAACAGGTGCCATGTGAACAGGTGCCATGTGAACAGGTGTAAACAGGTGCCGTGTAAACAGGTGCCGTGTAAACAGGTGCCATGTGAACAGGTGCCATGTGAACAGGTGCCGTGTAAACAGGTGCCATGTGAACAGGTGTAAACAGGTGCCATGTAAACAGGTGTAAACAGGTGCCATGTGAACAGGTGTAAACAGGTGCCATGTGAACAGGTGCCATGTGAACAGATGTGAACAGGTGCCATGTGAACAGGTGTAAACAGGTGCCGTGTAAACAGGTGCCACAGAAGCTCTTCATCTGTGCTCGTTGTACAATGCTTTGTTTATGATGAGTCATCATTCACTCTAAGGAGCCCTGGTTCCATATCTGTAGTTCTCACCAGCTGGTAGAAGGTGATCCTGGGACCGTCCTCGGCAGCAACAAACCACCAGGCAGCAGCTCCGACTGTACCAGCACCAACATAGACTGTAGTGACACAAAAGACCAGTAAGATGACACAATACATTTATTATAAAGTCAACGTTTAGACAAGAAAAGCTACTCATCGTGGCAATTGAACACTGTTAAAATGTTGTCCATTGTTGGGCTATAGAAATCTATGATTTCTTTATATATATAATATATATTTGATTGATTTTCAAAGTTTTTATTCCACAACAATAAAAGATACAGAACAATCAATTTGACTTCAATTCAACCCCTCACCCCTCCCACATACAAAATTACAAACCAGCACTATCCATAAAATATGAATTCCACATTCCACTCACCACCCACCCAGGGAGGGGAAATATTATAAAATAAACAAATAAATATCAACACATCTATTCTGGGATCAGTCTGGAATGTGCGGCTAACAGATGCTGGACTCACATCCGATCATAAGGTATCTGAAGAAGAGCCAGCCGGAGATGAGGGGCTCGCGGGCGTTGCGGGGGGGCTTGTTCATGATGTCCAGATCGGGGGGGTTGAAGCCCAGGGCGGTGGCCGGCAGGCCGTCCGTCACCAGGTTGACCCAGAGGAGCTGCACCGGGATCAGAGCCTCAGGGAAACCCAGCGCCGCCGTCAGGAAGATACTGGTTAGAGAGGACAGGAGGTGGTCAGATACTAGTCACACAGGAGGTGGTCAGATACTAGTCACACAGGAGGTGGTCAGATACTAGTCACACAGAGGACAGGAGGTGGTCAGATACTAGTCACACAGAGGACAGGAGGTGGTCAGATACTAGTCACACAGAGGACAGGAGGTGGTCAGATACTAGTCACACAGAGGACAGGAGGTGGTCAGATACTAGTCACACAGTAGAGGACAGGAGGTGGTCAGATACTAGTCACACAGTAGAGGACAGGAGGTGGTCAGATACTAGTCACACAGTAGAGGACAGGAGGTGGTCAGATACTAGTCACACAGAGGACAGGAGGTGGTCAGATACTAGTCACACAGTAGAGGACAGGAGGTGGTCAGATACTAGTCACACAGAGGACAGGAGGTGGTCAGATACTAGTCACACAGTAGAGGACAGGAGGTGGTCAGATACTAGTCACACAGTAGAGGACAGGAGGTGGTCAGATACTAGTCACACAGTAGAGGACAGGAGGTGGTCAGATACTAGTCACACAGTAGAGGACAGGAGGTGGTCAGATACTAGTCACACAGTAGAGGACAGGAGGTGGTCAGATACTAGTCACACAGTAGAGGACAGGAGGTGGTCAGATACTAGTCACACAGAGGACAGGAGGTGGTCAGATACTAGTCACACAGAGGACAGGAGGTGGTCAGATACTAGTCACACAGTAGAGGACAGGAGGTGGTCAGATACTAGTCACACAGAGGACAGGAGGTGGTCAGATACTAGTCACACAGAGGACAGGAGGTGGTCAGATACTAGTCACACAGTAGAGGACAGGAGGTGGTCAGATACTAGTCACACAGTAGAGGACAGGAGGTGGTCAGATACTAGTCAGTAGTCACACAGAGGACAGGAGGTGGTCAGATACTAGTCACACAGAGGACAGGAGGTGGTCAGATACTAGTCACACAGAGGACAGGAGGTGGTCAGATACTAGTCACACAGTAGAGGACAGGAGGTGGTCAGATACTAGTCACACAGAGGACAGGATCACCAATGTAATTTGTAATGTAATGGAAGCGAGCAGCAACTGCAGCCATGTTAATTAACTGAACATGCTGCAACAGCACGCTCAAGTACGCTCCAACTCCGCTCTGTTGGCGGGGTGCACGTTGTCTCCTAAACTAGAGGGTACAAATGACAGCAGGGAACGGGACCAACGCAGCGTCTATTCAAAAAGCAAGTGCCTGAAGGAAACTGACTGAACTAAAACGTACTGCTGACATTACATTCCCAGGTGACTTTCAGGGTTAGAGGGAAAACAGTGTTGGTAAGTGTGTGTACAAGGAAGAGACAGATCGGTCCAGGAAAAGTGTGTGTGTCAGTCTTCCTTACCAGACCACCTCTCCTACATTGGAGGAGATGAGGTATCTGATGAACTGCTTCATGTTGTTGTAAATGGCTCTGCCCTCCTCTACAGCAGCTACGATGGTGGAGAAGTTGTCGTCAGCCAGCACCATCTCCGAGGCGCTCTTGGCCACGGCGGTACCGGAGCCCATGGCGATGCCGATCTCTGCCTTCTTCAGAGCAGGGGCGTCGTTCACTCCATCACCAGTCTGGAGGAGACAAAGCAGGTCAGTTAAATGTCTACTGTTCTGCAGCAGTGTATCAGGAGGTCGAGCAGGCGGCTCCTCCCGGCAGCGTGTCCAGAGACACTGAACCCCCAACTGCTCCTTGTGGCAGCCCACTGCTCTTAAGTGGTTAGGAGAAATAATATCCTCCACAGTACTCATTATTATTAATATTGTATTTTTTTTGTATTTTTTGTATTATTTTTTAAACAAACCCATAAACAAACATGACAATACACGATTAGATATACAAGCATTGTAAAACAGTGTACATCAGTTAACTCATCGTTTGGATAAATGTCTTATACAAGATATACACCTAATACCTGCCATCTATTCCCCTACACACATATGCTCTTGCTCGCACCCCCCACCCTGGACCCCCCCATGGATAATCCATCCATTATCCTTCGCTCCTAACCAGACACTACCATTAAATGCTAGCTTTTATTCTCTCCACCACTTCTAACCACATTGTCAATTTGGATTCATTGAGACCCAAAATTCTTGCTGTAGATATTTCTAGATAAATCACATCGAGATATGTAAGAATCCAGACCTTTCGGCACATTCTTTCCGGTTGAAACCATCGTGATGCTATCAGTTTTTTAGCCACTGTAATACCAGATATTGTCCGTTTTCTATAACCTGTAATTAATTAGGACCTACAGTATACTGTATAATATGTTGTATATATACTTCCACTTTATATTGATGCTGCTCTGTGATTTAACTGTTGATTGAGTGCTGATATTAGTTGTTGTAAATGTGTTAAATGTGCCTCACTGGGGGACAATAAAGTTCTCTAATCTGATCCATTTAGACTTGGTGTATATTTGCTATACGATGCTCTCACAACAGTTAGTCGTCTGTAAACATAGTTATAGTGTACATTTCCTCTGCACCTTTTGAATCAACTGAAAATAATCGTTTTCCACAGAATAAAGGAACAACAACAAAGTTGAACGGATGGAACCGTTGTGTAAAATGGCGACATATGAAGTTGCAGGTAGAGAGGACATATTTAACGAGGTCTGGGGCTTATTCCTCACTGAAATGTGAGGATCTGATTCTGGAAGAAAACGGTCTGTGGATCTTTTCTTTTTTCTTACCATAGCTGTGATCTCGTCGTAGGACTGCAGGAACTCTATGATCTTGGACTTGTGCGAGGGCTCCACGCGGGCGAAGCAGCGGGCCTTGATCACGGCCTCTCTCTGATTGGCAGGCGTCAGGTCGTCAAACTCCCGGCCGGTGTAGGCCATGGTGGACACGTCCTCGTCCTCTCCGAAGATACCGATGCGTCTGCAGATGGCCACCGCCGTGCCTGAAAAACACAGGAAGACAAGATGAGTGACATTTAGGTTTAGGACGTCTTAACCCTTTCACTACCACACTACCAAAGGGTTAACCCCTTTCACTACCACACTACAGACGGGACGGTTAACCGTCTGTAGCGTGGTAGTGAAAGGTTAACCTTCTGTAGTGTGGTTGTGAAAGGGTTAAAGCCGGTGCTGTGCCGATTAGGAATATATATTTTTAAAAGGGATAGTCCGATTTGGGATTTGTGTGGGTCAATTGAATTGGCTGGTGAATGCGTCTGTCAGTTACCCTTGTTGTCCCCGGTGATCATGATGACTCTGATGCCCGCCAGACGACACAGCTTGAGGGCGGCGGCCACCTCGGCCCTGGGGGGGTCCAGCATGCCCACGCAGCCCACAAACGTCAGGTCAGTCTGAAGGACAAAAAAAACAAACATAAAACACTCTTCCACCGCAACAATGTGTTGGTTTAGCCAAAAGATTAAGAATGTTGTCTTAATTATGTAGTTTTCAAACTCTGTTCCCAAGCAGGGGGCCGCGTAAATTCACAGGATACGATTTCCAATTAAGCTCTAAATTGTTTGTGAAAATATAAATATAGCATTACTTGTACAGTATATTGTGTATATGCCTTTCACTTGAATAAGGAAGTTAGGCTACTTAGCTTTTGCCTTCATCCCATAACCCACACTGGCCCCTGCTGGGCATACACGTTTGAAAACCACTGGCCTAATTTATTTCTGCAATATTCAAAGATTTTATTCATCAACCTATCTCTGCCTCGCTTTCTCTCCTCAGTCACTTAGCTCTCACTCATTCAGTCAGTCAGTCAGTCAGTCCTGTTAACCTGCAATGAGTCTCCTGGCCATTTTTGTTTTCGTTTTTGAGGACTGCATACCTTTTTTGTAAACCAAAACAATATACTTTATACTTATAACACATGCATGAGCCTGGTCTCTTTTGAAAGATGACATTCTGAAGTTTCTGATTCCAGAAGAAAATTCACTTTTAGTGCTAACATAATAGAGTTACATAGGTCTGAACTTGAGTTGTAAAAATTGTTACTCAAGTCTTTCTGTAGTAGTTAGTAGTCCAGAGTAGGGCTGGGCGATATGACGATATTATATAAATATCGGGTACAGTTCATTAACGATACACTTTTTTAACGTATCGTGGATATCGTGATGTTTTGCCCAAGAGGATTGTGTCGCGTCAATCTGGTCCACCCCGCTCAAACTTTTGAACAACGCCGCTCCCACACACACACTACTGCATCAAAGTTAGTTAGTACTTATGATTAACAAAGGCATTCGTTTTGTGGCATCAACATTATATAGTTACACGTTATATAGTTACACATCAGCGTATTTACCCAAACATAGCAACGTCCGATGACGACATAGATAGCAAGCGTTACTGTTCATATCTCAGTCCGTGCCGAGTTGTGCGTGCCCATTCTGCGGTCTGTTAATAAAGTTTTCAATCAGACAGATGTATGGAAAGGCTTTTATTATAACATTTGTTGCAGTAAAATCATTATGCCTCGTTGTCATGCTGCGGTGCGCTAGTAATCACTCGTCGGCTGCGGTGAGCTGTTGTTGTTGTCGTTGAGCTGAGCTCTCGTTAAAATCAAGGAGGGCATTCAGGAAGTAAAAAAAGAATAGCGCTGCTTGCCGATTGGTGCTATGGTGCGTTCACGTCAGGTGGGAAGAAGCGGAAGAACCAGCTTCCGACTGGGAAAAGCCATTCACGTCAGCCTCCTAGTGGTAATTCCTACTAGGTCATATGGGAGTTTTTTATATACCCCGATATCTCCCACTTCGCGTCCCGAAATGCGGAAGTATCAACCATCATGGCAGCAAGCTTGACGGCGATGTCGGCAATACAAGGTAAATACAAATCAAAATGATCACTTTGATCACATAATCAGAATAATACAAGCATACTGCTGTACCCTTCATATGAAAAACGAGCTATACTTGCTGCTGTTCGTCTAAAGTTGATTTTAAAGTAATCTAATAATCCAATAATCTAAATCTAATATATAATATAAAAATGCTAAATGCATGGGTATTTTATTTTGTCTTTAATGTTAGCTTGCAAACTCAAATACTGTCTTGGTAAGCCTCATAATGAATTGTTTGGGGAAAAAAAGAAAAACATCGTGATGCGTATCGTGTATCGCCGAAAGGTCAGAAAATATCGTGATATCATATTTAGGCCATATCGCCCAGCCCTAGTCCAGAGGTAGTGTTTCCCCAGAAGGTGGTATGGCTTACAAATACAGACTGAGCCATAGCCTGAAGCCTTATGTAGTACATATCCAAATTTCATAAAGATCCATTCAGAAATGAGTGATTATGAGTGATTTTGGTCAACTGTGTACAAAGAAAAACTCAGTTTTCTCATAGACTTCAATTCATTTGGCTTCCTGTTAAAGAATTGTTGTTCACCTAGATCCCCGATTCACACATCGCCACATGGGGCATCATTGGAAGCCACACTCATTGGCTACAACGATCCACAATCATTTTCGAGATCGGATCTAGATATGCTGGGTTCGAGCCCAGCTCTCGGCGTTGCTACCAGATTGGCTGGTTGTTCATACTAATACAATTGGCAGTATTAGGGGGTGGGAATCTGGTGGGTGGGGATTGGATGTTGTGGACAGCGACTCCTACAGGTCGGTTGGTGCGCCTGCGCAGCAGAATCAGGAAGCAACGGGGCGGCGTGTCCCCCCCACGCAGACCCTCGCCGCTGAGATCGCGCTGTGCAGGTGAAAAGATGCGACAGCTGCCTCGAGTACCGGAGGGGACATGTGATGCAAGGCTTCGTCCACATTGCAGCCGGCTTGTGGGAGGCATGGCCAACAGCGTTCGAGACAGGGGAGGGTAGAATTGGACAATACGAAATTGGGGAAGGGAGAAAAATAGAAAATGGGGAGAAAAAGTAGATAAAAAAAAGAAAAAGAGATCGAATCTAGATTGACGGAACTACTGCAGCCTGAGTCGGGAGTGGTATTTTGCGCAATACCGTGTACTTTGCACAAGCCTCAAATACCGGCATGTAACTCGAGAACCGCTGAACGGGTTTTGTCGGATTTTGCCGCTATCGACAGGCAACAAATAAGCCTTCAATTCGATATATATATTGTATTACAAAATATGCACACTCGAGCCACTAGGGGTCGCCAAAGTGCCGGTTGCAAAAAGTCCAAAAAAACTTCCCTGATATGGGCTGTCGCAGGCTAAGAGGCTCACTAACACTGCCTCTCTCACCTCGTATTCTGCGAAGCGAGCACAGTCCTCCAGCACCAGGTCTTCTTTCCTCACGGGGTTGTCCCTGGTGGCCAGGGCGAGGCATCGCAGTGTGTCCCGGCCCGTCCCGTACTCCCTGATTACAGACAACACCTTGTCCTTGATGCCGGGGGTCAGAGGCACCTTGGTCCCGCCCACACGGATGTGTGTACACCTGTCAATCACGCCCTCTGGGGCGCCCTGCGGGGAGACGAGAGGAATCATAATGAGATGATCATACTCTATGGATGTTCATGAATAATTAATGCCTCAAGGCGCGTTTACTGGTAATCACACAATTTTATCTATATATAAAAAGGTGCTATATATAAAATGTGAATCTTAAATCTTATCTTAAAACAATACATCCACACAGCTTTTAGAGGTGCAGAATACAATTATTGCTTTTCCCCCAAAGATATTAATTTATAATTTAAAGAATGTTGGCGGTGTAGAATAATTGTATGTTCCCCTCCCTCCTACTCGTGATCCTACACACCTACCATAGACAGCCTATTGTTCTCCAATACTCAAGTTCTGTCTACCCTCCTCCATTGATCAACCCCTTTTGTCCCGATCATGTTTGTCCTGATTCTGTTTGACAGAGCTTTATATTGTGATTTGTTTGGAGGAACGTGGAGAATACATGTTCAAAAATAAAAAAAAAAATCATTCAAATGCAGGTGAATAACATCAGAGCTGATCTGCACGTTACTCTTGCTGACAGTGCTGTTATCTTTACCTTGACAAACATCTTGCCAATGGAGGAGCGGGCCTTGTTGGGGGTGCAGTAGACGGACATGGACTTCCGGTCTCTGGAGAACTCCAGGGTCAACTCCTTCTTCATCAGCTGCTTAATGACCTGGAGACGTGAGTAGAACACACACCAGAACATATCAGTACTGCCCGTTTAAACTGACACGAGGTAGAACACACCAGAACAGATCAGTATTGCCCGTTTAAACTGACATGAAGTAGAACACACCAGAACAGATCAGTACTGCCTGTTTAAACAGAAACTTAATATATAACATTTCAATACTTCAGATAAAATTTGATGATTCATTCTTGAGGGGGGAAAAAACGATATATAAATAAAGAATTCTCATTACTCTACAACTGATATTCTCCCACATACACATGTCCCGCATCCTCAAGGAACAGGTTTGAACGGGCTGAGCAGTGACTTACAGAGTTGCAGGCATTGGCTCTCTCGATCTTGGACAGTCCTTTGACATCGGTGTCAAACACATTCATCTTCTCCACCAGACAGACGAGAGCCGTCTCTGTAGCCTCTCCTACCTTCTCATACACACCTTTGGTCTGGAGACAAACACACAACCATCAATGAGCAGATGAATCTCCATTCAAATGTTAAATAAAAATATGCCTGCCGCATATATAAGACCGTGATGGTGGAATGGAAACAACCTTTTCATTGTTCAGCCACAGTGGCTGGTAAATGTAAACATTTATGTGTGATTTTCCCTGACCAATTTCCCTTATTTAGCTTAGAATCTTTGTACATGTGATCACAAGAAGGTGCTGAATGAGCTCAGTGTCTTCATGTCTGGTACATTTTAGCATGGTGTTATTCAATATCAAAGATGAAAAAAGAAAAGAAAAAAAAGAAAATTGATATTCTCCTTTGGTTCATTACAATTTACTCAAGCCTAGTAACAGACACAATATTTCTGACACTGGGAATACATTCCCTCAGATCCATAGATGTCCCTAGATACCAATAACATGCAAATGGCCTAGTAGAAGTGGAGCAATCTTCCATTTACTTAGGTATGTATTTTTAGGCGGATTTTCTGAAAATAAGGCTAGGGCTTAAGAGGTTAAAGACAGTAGAGGTTGAGTACTTTATCATCTAAAGATGATAAGTTAAGAGTGTTGTGTTCATTCATGCAGTCCAAGACTCCCCCTCACTCTCTACCTTCAAATCCCGACTAAAAACCTACCTGTTCTCCCAAGCATACAACCTTCCCTACCCATAACCACCCCCCTCCAACCTACCACCTCCCTTTCCCCTTCCCTACTTTCTCTCCCTCTCCTGCCCCCCCCCCCCCCCCATCCCCTCGGTTTCCTTACTTCCCTGACTGTTCCCCTACTGGACTCTGGATCTGTTACTCGTTACCCATGGTTGTATGTCCTGCGTTTTCATACTGTTGCTTATTCCCCGTGGTTCTTTGTTTCTTTGTTCATTTATTTTGCTCATCGTCAGCGTCTTTGGGTTCCTGAAAAGCACTTTATAAATAAAATGTATTATTATTATTATGAAAGGGTGGTGGAGGAAGCACCCACCTCGTTGTAGTCCAGCGAGGAGTCGTTACAGAGGGCGCAGATGGAGGCCAGCTCCACCAGACCATCATACTCCGAACACTTGACTTGCTTACCATCGTGGAACCTGAACATGGCATTTAAAACAGACATCGAGGATGAAGTGAGACAATATATGTACAATTGACCCCTGTAGCTTTAAACTGACTAGTCTCCACGGATAGCATATTTGTAGTAGCAGGTGGAGGAGGAAGACATTTTTCACAAGCGTAGTCTTTAGTAAAACAAGGTCTGCTCATTTATTTTGGTTAAATGATTATGGAAGACTTGAGCTGCGTTTCAGGAAAGGTGTTTTCTTTGTGGTAAATCTTGTTTGTACGGCATGGGAGAGACGATAGAACACCTTACATGTGTAAAATGGGTTTTTGTACCGGTATTGATTGTATTCATTTTAATTTCCCACACCATTGCATGTTTTGTATATTGCAGTGCCACTGCCTTGTAAGTCCATGTGGGCTGGGCACCTTGGGTGGATGACATAAAAATTATCAACCAATCAGTCACATGCAGGCTGCAATTGGACTGTAGGTGTCACTGAAGTTGTGATCATTTCACTTGCAGTAATAGTTTCAAGTCCTCTTACTGGATCCCTAACGTGGCTTAAAACCCACCTATTTAGTAGAGCTTTTTTCTAGATCCTGATGTTTATTTTTTATCTGTAGCACTAAATGTTTTTAACCTGTAGAACTTTGAGATTGTCTAATGTAAAGTGCAATATAAATAAAATGTATTATCGTTTGTTTATTATTCACCAACCCACCTGTAAACATACTTAGTGAGGGTTCCTGCAGGTTTTAACAAGTGAAATCTAAGACTTTTTAAGACTACTTTGAGTATAATCTAATACCTATTTCACGGCCATACTGGCAAAAAAATATGAAAGAAACTAACGATGAACAAAGTAATTCCATACACATTTTCTGGGCTTACTTTGCAGCTCGGACATTTCCCACAAACACATTTAAAACGTGATACAGAGAACATGAAAGTAACTTCCTGATCCAATAAATGTTAAAATAAAAATCCTATTTAAGAACCCTGTTAGTGAATACTCACACTTCTCCTTCTGGGGCGTATGTGGACCCAGTGATGGTGAACTCTTTCAGGGAGCACTGGTCTCCTTCCACCTGGTCAATGATGCATATCTAGGAGACACAGAATGCTGAGGTTAAGACACTTTATACATCACAGCCCTGCAGTGAAACAGGTAGCTATTATATAGATGTACATCTGTCCCTGTAGAAAATAACAGCAATCTATGAAATACAAACATAGGACCTAAAAGTAAGCAAAGCTTTGAGCAAGTCGATGGATAATAAAAACAGTTCTCTCAATACAGCATTCAAGTCCCTTCAAATAGTTTATGGAGATAAATGTTGGAGGTTGTTTCCTACAGGGAGAGCGGTTGTGTCCAAATAGGCGCAGAAAATTGTGCTGCCCTCAAAGTTCAAATTATTTCCAACTTTGACCTTGGTTGCCGCTGACCTTACAAAGAGCTACCAATGAGAATACAGCTTCATATGATGTAAGCAAAAGCAATTTCCAAAAACTAGAGTGGATCACGTTAAGAGACGGTGGAGAAATTAATAATCTTTGTTTGTAGTGTATTGATAAAATAGACAACCTCCATGATGACGATCAACTAGATACCAGTTGATCATCTGTAGGTCAGGAGGCACTACCAGTCATTGCACAGCACACCCAGCAGGTGGCAGCAGCCCACTACTCAGTCAGAAGAGAAGAACAGAACACAATCAGTGATGCTGAGGGGGAGCAGGCAGTGATGAATGCTGTGGTGGGCAGCAGGCGGAGGAATGCCATGACAGTGCAGCAGAGGAGACCTGGACAAGTCATCTGTATGCACCACCCATGCAACACGACTAAAGCCACAATCAGTTTTTTTTATATATTTTTTCTAGTGCTGGCAATCGATTAAAATATTTAACTCGATTAATCGCATGATTGTCCATAGTTAACTCGCGATTAATAGCAAATTAATCGCATTTTTTCCCTCTACCTTAACACATTGGGGAAGCACGGATATATCCGGCTTTCGAATCCATGCGTTGTGGACAGAATCACGGAGATATCCGTGGGAAGTTGTTATTGCTTTTATTCCATTTTAATAACCTGTTCAAGGTCGCCGAGTGGCACTGCAGATCTTCCCTACTCTATGAATTCGACAATGTGCAATACCGGCCAGATCCTCTTAGGGGCGCTATCGCGCTACTGCAATGTGCCCTGTGGGCGAACGGATCAGTCTCTTTGTTGTCTTTCAACGGAGATTTGAGTAGCACGATTCTGGATCTGCAGCCTGTAGCTTGGATTACGTTTCGAATCGCAGATTTCACCATGCAATAAGGGGATTTATCATCAGCCAATGGACATATCGATCTACCAGATGGTGATCGATAACGGGGAAATGCTCGGGGGGATCCCACCGGCTCATGGTAAGAGATTCTCACGTAAATTACAGCCCGATCAGAGCTTGCCATGATACTCAACCAGCCGACCAGCGTATGTGGCTACTTAAACTAACACGATTATTGGTAATGAATAATAATAAACGACGTCCCCCGGCCCCCCCCCCCTTTCATGCATACATGCTTTGGGATCGTCCGGATCCTATGCAGTTGAGTTATTTCTGTAGCATCTGTAAAACGGAAATGCCATTGGATATAACGTTAGCAGCTATTAGCTCTATAACTAGCCTTCAAGAAAATATACTAGCCGAAATCCGGTATAAAGCTTATATTCACGGCGCTATAAAATGAGAACCTATTGATGCATTTTTTTTTCTTTAAGCCATTTTGAAGGGTTTATGCACTCAATTGACTGAGAATGGACAGATATAGCAATACTATAAAGTATAGATTTAGCTGTACAAAATGCCACACGTTTGTTTACAAAAGCTGGCCCTCAACCATTATATTAGACGGGCCCCAGTGGCCGCGAAAGTTCCAAGTTTTAATACTCTTATCAACATGAGTCAACAAATGCTTGCTTTATGCAGCCATTTAACACAAAAGGATGACCCTCATGCATTGCAAATTTGCATCAAATTCAAAACAGAGTGATGCACAAAGTAACTTAAAAGAAAATAATAATTTAAAACAATGAATAAAGTGTGCATGAAATAATAGGAGAAAGAAAACATTAGGAACTTGTTACATTCACCCACACAAGGGCTGATTAATCACCCCCCCCCCCCCACTCTCACACACTCTCCCAGCTCTCTCTCTCTTGCCCCTTCCTCACCCCCCTCTCTCTATATCTCTCACAAACACACACTTCAGAAACAAACATAGTATCAATGAGAGCATCAATAATACACCCGAGTGAAGTCTAGTAAGTTAATAGTGAGTTAAAAAAAATAGTGGCGTTAATAGAATCGGGTGATAACACGTTAATACTGCGTTAACTTTGACAGCCTTAATTTTTTCATTATCATTTTGAAATATCTTCACATACGTTCTTGTAGGGTAAAATCTGTAGATGGAATATACACTTTATGAAGCAGAATCTAGGTCTATTTTACTCTGATGTTTGCAAACATAAGAAACTTAAACAAACGTTTTACAAAATTAAATAAGATGGGAAAACGATATACATAGTGTTAGTCTTTGTATCAAAGACCCCAGTCAACTGATTTTACCCATTTGTTGATGTTTGCATCACTGATTGGATTATTTTGGAAACGGTCCACTAAATGGAGCGATAGCAGAACCACGTCAATACAAAACCACTCAGGAATGAAGAGCATCTGGGGGAAATCAATGTGTGAGGCAGTGGGAGGAATTGCTATTTGGTACCAGAGCTTCTTCTAAATATGAAACATAACATTCAAAAGGAATTCTGGAATAATTCTGTCTCATCTGACTCGGTCTACATTACTTTATTTAGGCGTATGCTGAAGGAAATGGCCTTGTAATAAAAGACGGGATGGATCATTTTTACATTGCAACATTTGTGTTGCTTGTGAAACCATTTTGGCAGGCTGATCAGGTGAGATAAAAACAGGCTTTGGTGTTATTTGCAGTTGGGGCAGGCTGAGACAGGGTACAGTTGAGCTGGGCAATGTGCTCCATATTCAGATTGTTTGCGTGATCTGGCTGATTGGATTGTCAAAACTTTACAAACGCAAGACAGGCTTGGGCTGGAGGAGGTCAGAGACAGTGTGGTAGAGAGACATCCACTGCAACAACATCAGAGTAACTGGTGGAATTAAACTCAGTGCTAGGTCTAATAGGTCTAAGGCTGAGACCACTTATTGATAACTGCATGAAATCGATAAGTGGAGTCACTTATCAATTTTCTTGCATGTGTTATTATTATTATTATTATTATTATTATTATTATTATTATTATTATAAAAAAAAATTAAATAAAGAGTTTCATACTTTTTTCTTAAAAAAGAAAAAAATATATTTAACGTTAGTTCGTGTGCGTGATATTTCTAAAAAAATAAAAACATTTATTTGATCATCTTTAAAATAAAAGATTATATATAAAAAAAAATTGAATAAAAAAAAATCAATCGATAATTTTGTCCCGATTTATCAAATGGCATATCGTCTCAGCCTTAAATAGGTCTATATGTTTTTATAACATCATAAATGCTCTAGTGACTAGTGTTTCATCTTATTGAAAATTATGAGTGAACATATTAGGTTATTTTAGGTTGAGATTATTGCAAATATGAATGCAATGTTGTCAGTGGCATTTTTGCACTACTTTCTGGGGAAAAAACATCGCTATAGATAAGATGCCCGACATCCTTTTATTCATAATGGTGATATAACTCCTGTAGGCTACAGCGAGAGCAAGGCACCGGAATATTAATTAACATCTATTTTGAATCACGTTTTAACGGCACAGGTCTCTGCTTAAATAAGTTGTCAGTCAGACGATCAAAGAATCATCATAACATTGATGAAGGCAACTGGCGATCACTCTGAAGATCGTCCATCCTCAAAGTCATAGTCCATCGGCACAACCCTAATGCAGAGTTGAGCTATAGTGTGTGCATCAGGCTTGAAATGAAGGGCATCCTGTAATTATAAATGAAGGGCATGTACAGAATTTTACTATAACCTCATCCATAATATGAATGTACATACTGTATATAATTTTTTATTATTAAAAAAAAGAAAAAAAAGGGGGGGAGCCATTGTAGCACCATGACAACTGCATTACAAGATAACATTAAAATAAATATTTTGAATAATAGCGCTTGTGCCATGGTATTCTGGCCACATCGCTTAGCCCTAGATGGTAAAAAACGCATGATTCAGGCATGGTGCCAGCATGATGGATGAAAAAAGGCAGATTTCATATACAAGTTTTGGGATGGTTGAGGAAGCTCTGTGTTTTTGCAACATGTGAAGCCCCTGTTAATATATCATTGTGTGAGTTGGAGAAATGGAGTAATATTTGGCAGCAGTGGCCTAAAGGTTAAAGAGGTTCGATCCCCAGACCAGCAGGAAAAATCAATGCAAGGGAAGTAAATAACACCCTCCCCCCTCCCTTCACACACTGTTGGAGGTGCCCTTGAACAATGCACCTAACCACAATGGGGGTCACCAACAATAGGAGAATAGAAGACAGTGGCTGTTCCGGGCAGCTCCCAGGTGTGCATGTGAAGCAGAGCATTGCTGAAAAAGAACCAGTGGTTCTCAACGTCAATATATGAATAAATTATTCAATCAATATATAAATACATAGGTATATTGGTATTGGGGCACCAGAAACAATAGCTGTTCTGCAGCTGCCAACACAGAGCGGTTAAAGCTGGAGTTGAATGGGATGGGAGCCTACACAATATTATATATATATAAGATGGGGGGGCTGAATGAGGGGGAGAGACAGAGCGAGGGGGGGGGGGGGGGGGACTGAGAGGGAGAGAAAAGCATGATGGGTAACCCTGACGCCTCCACAGCAACTTCTCTCTTTCACACAGTTCTTATTCACACATAAACAGCCCTCATCTCTGCTGCTCTTGTTCCTTCTTCCTCCCCTTCCTCCCCCCCCACCATCATCCCTATTTCTCTCTCTCCACACAGACATAACACACTTCAGGTCCCTGGCAGCGGTGTCTGCAGAGTGAGTAGGGCAGAACGGAGGGATGGTAGCGAAGGAGAGAACAATCTAAAGAGGAATAAAAGGAGGAGGCGGTACACTCCTCATGCTCTCGCCTGAGGCAGGGATCAGACTTCAAAGGGCCTGTGACGTCAGAGAGGCACTACCAGTTCACTCAGCCCACCCACAAAAAAATAAGAGCAAATCAGGTTTACATTTTTTTTTTTACATTTTTTATATAATAAAATAATGCTGCTATTTTTAGGTATACCCTACTCTGATTTGGGGGGGGGGTACTCAGACCAGGGTCACAGCAGAGTTCAATCATGTTTACAGTAGACTGTAGCATAGTATTCTGAGCTTGTTACTAATGTAATGAGCTTGATTACTCATCACAACAATCAACAGAATACCCAAATGCCAAAATAGTCACATGTGACAGATCTATAAAACTCAATATTCCCCTTACTCTTCAAGAGTATTGGTGAGCACTGAGCAGGATCTGAAGATGCATATAAACACTGTATCCCAGCTAGTACCTTAACTGGGATATAACCCGATACCCAAAAAACATAATGTGCGTGAAAACACACCAGTGGTTCTCAACCTTTTAGGGCCCAAGGCACACCAAAGGTCCAACTAGAATAAGGTGGCCTCCGTGGAGTCATGTTGATTCCTTGGCATGACTATCTCCCGGGACTTGAGATGGGCGCTTAACATCACGGGCCTGCTCAAAAAGCCCAGGGGAGGATGTTCTTCCTCCGGCAGTTGAATAAATACAAACTGCAGAGGACCATGATGGCCCAATTTTACACAGCCATCATTGAGTCCATCCTCACCCACTCCATCATCCCCTGGTTCCCCGCTGCAGCGGCAAAAGATCTCGCCAAGCGGCAGCGGGTGATTCGCTCCGCGGAGAGGGTGATAGGCTGTCCCCTGCCCTCCCTCAGGTCCCTGCACGACTCCAGGGCGCTGAAGAGGGCGAGGAAGATCATGGCCGACCCCTCCCACCCCGGACACAACCTCTTCACCCTGCTCCCCTCTGGGAGAAGGCTGAGGATCCCAAAGGCCGTGAAAGCTTGTCAGACTGAGCTTCTACCCCTCAGCCGCCAGGCTGATCAATGCCTCAGCCCCCCCCCCATCCGCCCCCAAGTGACACTGGCACAATGACACTGCACTAGTCTTTACTGGAACTCTGCACTTATATATATATATATATATATATATGTATTTAAATTATTAATCCTCCACTGCACTGTTTGTTTGTCCTGTGTCTGTGTTGTTACTGTGAAAATAAATGAGAAATGCATACACTGTAATGCCACAACAATTAACAATGTGTTTTACACAAATGGCTTAATAAAGGAATCTGAATCTGAATCTCAAGGCACACTAAAAGTCAAACCAGAACCCCCCTAAGAATTCAAAATAGTGGTTTTCTAGGTTTGTGAATAGCATCCTACACCATTAGCAGCTAATCCTAGTTGAACACCCTGTGCTGTGGGCTGAATGTAACTTGTACTTTACAGACATTGGGCCTCATTCATGAAATGTTCTTGGGCACAAATTTGTTTTTAACCACATATGCATCGGGCACGCCCGACGATTGCATACCCAAAGTAATTAGCAATTTATTATACTTTATACTTGTAGCACATGCATGAGTCTGATATCTTTTGTGAATGATCTGTAGCCTATATAGTTATTGAAAAGGGTACATTTAGAAATGGCTTTTGTAAATGTCAACAATGCTACTGTTGAGACCAAACAGTTATGTTTAAAACAGGACGTCTATGTTTATAATGGCACACCTGATAAATTGTTACATCCAATTCTATTTCTACAGCTGTGACTGTTTACATACTTAAATACTTAAAGCCACAAACATAACTCTTCCCGACAGCAAAATATTGATGTAACTAAGAGATATGCTGAAAAAACCTTAATGCATAGGTACATTGCCAGAGAGCTGATCGCCAGAGAGCTGATCACCAGAGAGCTGATCACCAGAGAGCTGATCACCAGAGAGCTGATCGCCAGAGAGCTCAGCAACAAACATCTGCTATACTCCTCCCAAGATAAACAAAGAGGGAGGAAGTTAAAAAGAGAGGCGGAGTGAATATGGGGAAACTGGGTGAGGGGGAGAGAGGTGCTGCTGCAAGTGATTGACTACAGCATACTGATCAGCATACTGCCTCCAATACAGGAGGAGGTGGAGAAGAGGGGGAGGTGTGGAGAGCAGAGGGAGGAGTGGAGTAGAGAAGCAGAAGATGATGAAGGGCTGAGAGAAGCAGCAGCAGAGATGGAGGGAGAGGAGGAGGAGGGGAATGATTACATTACAGGAATGATGGGATGAAAGAGGAAAAAGCCTGAGGGAAAGAGAAAAAGGCAGAGGAAAGAAATAGAAGAAAAGAGAGGGGGGGGGGAGCTGGCAACACACTGTCTAATTTTAAAAACATCCATATATAGCTCGCCATGCTTCTCCAGGGGTGAGAGGGAGAGACATCTGTATTAGTCAACACCATGTTAAAGCTAGTTGAATTAATTTAATCTAATATGAATCGATAAGATGTTTGAAAAATCTTGGGAGCAGAATAAATCAAATGTACGGTCTTGATCTGTTAAAATGCACTTCGAGGCTCCGTATCTGGAATCTCAAAAGTCGTATGCGCTCCTTGTTCCAGTTGTTGTCGTAGCCGATGTACTTTTAAGAGCACGCTACTAAAAACGATCTTACTGTAGCCTGCTGTACTATACACAATCGATCAATACCACAGCGCCGTTTCAATGCATGCACTTTCCGACCTCTTTTAAAACCTTGCCGGTGTATAAATAAATCCTTCTGCATATCCATCGTTAGCCTCATGAACATCACCAACGCTCACGGGACAGATCCTTTTCTGCCAGAGGTCTGCTTTATTGCTCGGCAAGAAGTTTCATCTCGTGTTCTCAACCAAATGTCCACCTCGTTCCATGTATAACATTTAACGCTTTTAGGTTTAAGTTTTTCTAGAATATTACCCGAGTTCTAGAATTATATAGCTTTAAAAATGTAAACATTATTATTATTATAATTTTTCCCCATAAAACTTTTCATTTAAGCAGACTTATCAATGCCAAGAAATGTTTCAAGCTAATCCAATGTTTTTATTACAAAATATCATAAAGACTCCACAGTAAAATATAGGAGCTTTTGCACCAGGGGATGATGCCAAATGGAACTTCACCTCTGCGGTCATTATTTGTATTTAGACACCAACTATTTTTTTTAGATTATGCAACATGTTTTGAATGGGCTTTACATACCATCATGGCACTTAATCAACACAAACCTTTATGTAAGGGATGATTTGTGTCTTCTCATTCTTGCATCCTCCCCGATATACTGACTAGATGGGCTGTTCTTGATGTCACAAATCTTAGTCGGCCAGTAACCATACGACTTCAGTTGATTGATTCGTCAGTTTAAATCTACAAATCTGTAAAACTGCGTTTTCCCACATTATTGTCCCTCTGCAAACAAACACGAGGAAGGACCCTAGGGTCTTCAAGCCTACAGCTAATTACAGACCAAAGCACTTGTGCCAATCTTATTGTGTGTTCCACATTTACAGTTTTTTTCCAGACACCTTATTAACCCAGTTATCATCATTCAACTAACTATATTGACTTTTCAAAGGTTCAATCTTCTTTCCCAAAACTATCGATCACGCTTATTGATTACAGTGTTGGGTACTGTAAATACATAATCCACGCGTTCTCCGGGCCGGCGAGCACAATGGATTCTTCAGTTGGCCTTGACGGAAAAGTTAAATGAGGAAACTGCACCCCCCCCCCACTTCGTCAGTCTAAAGTAATGGGGTGCAGTACCACAGGGAGAAACGATAGGGGGCGGTATCTTCCCAATTGAGCTCAGAGAGTCTGCAACACTAGCGTGAGGCTCGATTGATGAAATATGAATTCAAATCGCCAATAAAAAAATAGACAAACAAACGCTATATAGCGTTGGCGGGCACTCAAAGGTCGGCATGAACTAACGACAAAACGCGTGGCTGGCATTCAAAGTGTTAAACAGCAACGGTAGCTAGGTACCAACGCCAGCTCACAGAATGATAGCCACGCTAGTTAGCACCAGCTAGGTACCAATGCCAGCTCACAGAACGATAGCCACGCTAGTTAGCACCAGCTAGGTACCAACGCCAGCTCACAGAACGATAGCCACGCTAGTTAGCACCAGCTAGGTACCAACACCAGCTCACAGAACGATAGCCACGCTAGTTAGCACCAGCTAGGTACCAACGCCAGCTCACAGAACGATAGCCACGCTAGTTAGCCAGCCAGGTACCAACACTAGCTCACAGAACGATAGCCACGCTAGTTAGCACCAGCTAGGTACCAACGCCAGCTCACAGAACGATAGCCACGCTAGTTAACCAGCTAGGTACCAACCAGGGTTTCAGTTAGAATTTTTTTTTGCAGGTCTGAATGTCCGGTAGATTTCAATCTACCGGACAAATGGGATAAATTCCGGTCAGAGTTTATTGAGCTTAAAAACAATTGATAGGCCTATATAAAGAATGACATCATCAAGGCATTTATAATATTTTAACTTAAAACTAGACTACTTTTGCGTATATACAGTCATTAATATATTCCAAATAAAATAAGTCCCTCGAGACTGCGTGCTGCTGCCGACTTGAGGTGTCGGTGGGCAGTCTGCCCGACCTTAATAAACAGCAGTCTGTTATAATCACATTTTTATGAGCTAACGAATTCCGTTATATTGGACATTTGTATTAATTATATCAAGCGAAGAACTGAGAAATTTGGCAGAGAGACGGCAACATTATCGTGGGTTTGCGCCGTGATGTATATCTCCACCTCCCAACGACTTGGTGCTGCTGCTCATAATGTCCGGTGAAAATAATTCCCTCTAAGCACAATTTGATTATTTGAATTGTATTAAAATAGGCTAAAATTAAATAGCCTATGCGATGAACGAAACAATCATTACATTTGTCGTTGCTTCACCAAGCAGCCGGTCAATGACATCCTGTGTCAGCGAGCTGGCAGCTGATATATTTACGTGAAGCATGGAGCAGGAGCAGACAGAGCAGAGCAGCGGTGTCAGCAGCGCCCCCACCCAACAGCTGAATTGCCAATGGCTGAATTGGAGTACTGCACCCTGCCAAGCCATGCTTCACGTAAATATATCAGCTGCCAGCTCGCTGACACAGGATGTCATTGACCGGCTGCTTGGTGAAGCAACGACAAATGTAATGATTGTTTCGTTCATCGCATAGGCTATTTAATTTTAGCCTATTTTAATACAATTCAAATAATCTAATTGTGTTTAGAGGGAATTATTTTCACCGGACATTATGACCGGAGAGATTAGATATGTCGGACTTCACCAGATTTTGCCGGTCAAATACCGGTAATTACCGGCTAACGGAAACGCTGGTACCAACGCCAGCTCACAGAACGATAGCCACGATAGTTAGCACCAGCTAGGTACCAACGCCAGCTCACAGAACGATAGCCACGCTAGTTAGCCAGCCAGGTACCAACGCTAGCTCACAGAACGATAGCCACGCTAGTTAGCACCAGCTAGGTACCAACACCAGCTCACAGAACAATAGCCACGCTAGTTAGCACCAGCTAGGTACCAACGCCAGCTCACAGAACGATAGCCACGCTGGTTAGCCAGCCAGGTACCAACGCCAGCTCACAGAACGATAGCCACGTTAGTTAGCCAGCACCTGCGAAATCGAATGCCAAACTGATGATATCAGGAGCCATCAGTAGCTAGATAACATTAGACAATGCCTCATGCATTAATAAACTAAAGTGAATAGTTCGTTGACTGGGTCATTTTGTTTAATGCTTCAGTTATGTTGAAAGAGGAGCTCTGAGCTGCTCATACACTAGACTCTTGCCGTAATGGTTTGTTGACGTGGGTCTGTGAGGGGGAGGGGCAAGGCGTGCACTGCTGCAGCAGATTTAAGAGTCTGATCTGACGGTCACAGAGCTGAGGGAGCGCGCCCAGTTAGCTGTAAAAATCCATAGATTAGCCGCACCGTTATATAAGCCGCAGGGTTGAAAAATGGGGGGAAAAGCAGCGGCTTAGTCCAAAATTACGGTACTGTAGTTTCACACATAACTCAATCGCTCACTGTTCCTTCTGTCCTGCCTCTGAAATCCTGCAACCAGGGGACACAGACCCTCAGATCCAACACATGGCTGCACCACACTGCTTACAGTATGTAATTGTCTAGTTGTACTTTAGCCATTGAAATATTCCTTCACATTTCAAAAGCGCTCATTTACAACAGCATGTTGTCATCTACTGTAACCCATACTGCGCGCTGCAAGACAGAGGTGGGGAGAGAGAGACGCCCGTACCAAACACTCTTTATCTTGCACAGCAGAATAGATTAGTGGACTTAGATAGTGGGATGGACAATGTACACTTGTTGCACCTTTTGAACAAATCTTGAAAAGCTGTAATTTTTTTTGTTTGAATCGGTGCACCCTACAGACAATAATTGGCACGTCCAAGTAAAAATTTGCAAAATGCTACCAATCGTCCGGTGCCGCCATCGTCATTTCAGTGAAGCTGAGCCAGACTTGAGAGCGTTTTGCTTTCGACACAATGCTGTTCTGCTTATTGTCTGTCACTTTGGAAGTGCATGAGACACTGCTGGCTGGGAAGTAGGTGAGAGACAAGTCTTCTGCAACTTCCCTGACCATAAAAGGGCGACTGTTATGCACGACCATCAAAACGATGCACTGAAATGAATGTAGTGATTTGGTGCAGGTAGTACCGAGCATGTTGTCACTGGTACCCAACTCTAGCATCCATCCACCCACCATTTAATCATCCCTCCCTTCCCTCCCTCCCTCCCTCCCTCGCTCGCTGTCTCACCCTGCAGACAGACATCTGATTGGTGGTCAGTGTTCCTGTCTTATCGGAGCAGATAACGGAGGTGCAGCCCAGGGTTTCTACAGAGGGCAGGCTGCGGACGATGGCATTCTTCTTGGCCATCCGCCGAGTGCCCAAGGCCAGGCAGGTGGTAATAACAGCTGGCAGACCTGGAAAGAGAAAGAGAAAAAGATGGTGAGAGAGAGGAGAGCGAGATGGTGAGAGAGGGAGATGGACAGAAAAAGAGGGATGGTGAGAGAGATGGTGAGGGAGAGAAAAAGAGAAAGAGGGAAATGGTAAAGAGAGACGGAAGAAAGAGAAAAATAGATCGATCAAGAGAGAGATAAGAGATAGAGACAGATACAGAGAGATAGAGAGAGGTAGAGACATTTACATTGTCATTTAGCTGACGCTTTTATTCAAAGCGACTTACAAGTTCTGCACGACAAGTCACAGAGACAGACAGACAGACCGAAGGAGACAGACTTTGCTCTTATCATATATCAGGGTGCAGGCTATGACAGAATACAGTATGCAATATCAACGTCAACATGGCAGGTGAAAACATTTTAAAGTTATTTAAGTGAGTCAAGTTCCTCTCCACATACATGCACACCTGTATGAGATGATTATTAAGTGGTTATAATTGGTTAAATACGTCAGCGTTTGCTCAATAATGCTTTGGAACGTGTGCGTGTCTGGGCTCAAACGTCATGTTTCAGATACAGAACTGGAAAGGGCTGTGATCAGTTCAATATAGGAGGCAATTGAATCTTTTTCTCATTCATTCCTTAGATCAAGGTCAAACATAACCGACGGTCAGGAGGGGCCAAACAAATTGTGTTCAGTTTGACATTTGCTGATGTTAACCCATTCTCTGCCTGAGCTTATATCCATCCTAGTAGCCTCTCTGCCAGCTCTATTCGTCTATGGAGATGTTCACCTTCTTTGCAGGGCTATAACTTTTTAAATTGTATTGCTAAATTGACATTACTATGGCCCATTCAACATCAATTATCTATCGTTCAGGATGTAGGAACGTTTTACTTTTTCATTCACACATTCAAACAATAATACGGTCTAGAGTATAAATATGTTTTTATCGTTTTCTGCAGTATTTCATAGAACGTGAGATATAGCCATAAATGCATATATTAGATCATCAAATGCAGTTTGATACCGATCGACGGAAGATAAAAATTTACCGGTATATTTATATATCGTTTATAATTCCGTGGCCGACGTTAAATAATTTATGTAGTATGGGTGATATATAGATCAGAGCAGTTTGTATCGAAAATGGTAAAGAAAAACGCTGAAACTCACCCCAGTCTCCTCTTACCGTTAGGTGATGAGCGTGGAGCAAAAAGATCGCTATTATGGGATGTTGATCTAGGTGATCCAGTTCCGGTTTGTATAATACTAATATACATCCAATCATGTTGTTTATTGAGTTATGGCAACGGATCGATATGCACGGTGTCTGGATAGAGTCCCGCAAGCGATAGCGAGTGGCCGGAAGGAATAGGGGACGGACTAAGCACTTCCAACTACTTCCGGTTTTGGCAACTCGCCGATCGGCCACCAGGTGGCGGTATTGAAGCATTGCAGAGTTGTCTTACACCAGAAAAGACTCCGTGGGTGAAATGTGAATACCATGACGAAAATATGAAATATTGATCTCAAAGACACCGTAACCCGTCATTGGCAGATTACGCATGGCGAGGAATGACGTGTAAACACGTCATCGGCGGAGAAAGGACAAAATCGAAAAAAAAAAAAAGAAGAAATCACATTTTCTCATGTTCTATTTTTAACTTCAGAAGTAAAAACAGAAGATTGGTTTTCTGATTTGTGATTTCGGATTCTAAATCGGATATGAAATGATCAAATGATACACGGATAAATGTGTTGCACATGAAAGCTGTAAACCAACACTGTTGCTAGGTTTCAGTTACACAAAATGAGTTAGTTAGCTATCCCCCCCTAAAAAAAAGATCTGAAAACAAAAGATACTGTCAAAATGTTTAAATATAAGGGGGGGGGGGGACCACAAGAATTACCCAAGGGGGGCTGACTAAAACAGTTTGAGAACCACTGGGCTATTTGGTGTGCCTTCTAGTATGGTAACCTAAATTGTATTGAATTATGGACCCAAAATGGCTGGTTAAATTAAAGCTCAGTCCAGCTGCTTTACCCTCTGGGATGGCAGCCACAGCCAGGGCCACAGCGATCTTGAAGTAGTACACAGCTCCGCGGATCCAAGATCCTCCATGGACAGGGTCGTTGAAATGTCCGATATTGATGATCCAAACCGCAATGCAGATCAAGGAAATTACCTGGGGTTAGATCACAACAGATTAGTGCCCAGAGATAGTGGAGTGGTTAAGACCCCTGCCCCTTGCTGGACTAGGACTGAATCCAACCAGTCTTCTCTCTGGCTGACTGCCTCTCAACCTTCCTACTGTCTCAACAAAGAACCTTCTCTCCTGTGTCTCACCTACTCTGTCTCTCTCTCAACCTTCCTACCGTCTCAACAAAGAGACTTCTCTCCTGTGTCTCCTCTACTCTGTCTGCCTCTCAGTCTTCCTATTGTCTCAATAAAGAACCTTCTCTCCCGTGTCTCCTCTACTCTGCCTCTCAGCCTTCCTACTGTCTCAATAAAGAATCTTGTGACATACCTGGCAGGAGTATTTTGACAAAGCCCTCTAATCATCAAATATCCAATCAACCATTTAAATACTTAGGTAACCTTTAAACACTGATTTACAAATGAGCTGGTTTCACAATTCATGAATTCGATGAACCCATCAACTGAAGCCTTATCACTATAAAAGGTCTCATCTAAAAAAAACTCTACACTATATCCTCTGTATTTATTGCACTTTTATACTTTTTGTTCATGAAAATGTATCAGACTTTGACTTGAAGACTTTTATTGTGAAAAGTCTGGAGCGGAGGTTTAAAGGATTCTGCTGGTTGCTTGACTGAGCTCTTGAGGCGCTCCTGTGGGAAAGTCTCGCCTGCTGACTCGTCTAAATTGATCATAACTACCGTCTGTGGAACCCTAACCCTTCTGAAAAAGGAATCAGTGTTTTAATGCCACTGTACAAGCGAGATAGAACACACATGCACACACATCTCTCCCTCTCGGTGATGAATGAGAAATTAACGATGATTAAAATGTATTCCATTTTATTACATTTAATTTTCTTTACATTAAAATGATTATATTTGAATGAGAAAAGCTCCCTAGACAAGCCAGTTAGTGTGTTCAAGCTTGCGTGCAATGCATCCTGGTACATGTAGGCACTGCCGGTAGGGTTCTGCGAGCAAGCGAATGGAGAGGAGTAAGTCTATTGCTTCGACTGACAACACTGGCCACCAGCTAGATATCTAGAAATCAAGTTAGATGTTGGATATTGAAGTAACGCCAGATGGCCCAAGCATGTTCATAGAGTTGCGGCCCTGTCACTCTGTTCCGGGCATGTAACCAAAAATACTAAAACGGGAGGAGACTGCTCACTCTCCTATGAAAGATAGTACATTAGATTAGTTTAGATTACAGTTGATCATCATAACTTTTGACCTACCGTGTCTCCCTCTCAGTCTTCAAACCATCTCAAAGCAAAAATACTGAGGGTAGTGGACTGCTCATAAAAGCTTTAATCTATTGCGAGGCTATTATTGTTGTGAAGTGATGTTGTAATTTAATCTAGCGTTGCATAACTAAGCATTAAGCTGTTACTTGTACTTTAACTCATCTGTTAAAAAAACATGTATTATTGATTAAAGCATGTTTTAAATATGCAGGACTCTTGGAAGAGTAGCCCTTAGGCTAAAAAGTAATTACATTTAAAAATGCATCCATATAAATGAAAGTGGCTGACAAATCAGAAAGCAGAGAGGAAACGGATGACTTCCAGGACATGTTTCCATATTGGCAACACAGTCAGAAGATATAAAAGTGATTCTCCATCAGAAGCTCACCTTGGAGAGCTGCTCTCCGAACTCATCCAGCTTCTGCTGCAGCGGCGTGCGCTCCTGTTCGGTGGCGGCCATCTCGTCACGGATCTTGCCGATCTCTGTGTTGACACCCGTGGCCACCACCACACCCACAGCCTTGCCGGCAGCAATGTTGGTGCCCTGGGGGACGTTAGGAGACCAGATTAAAACACGTAACTAGACACGTTGAGTTTTAGTTAGTAGGAGACCAGATTACAACACATAACTAGACATGTTGAGTTTAAGTTAGTAGGAGGCCAGATTACAACACATAACTAGACACGTTGAGTTTCAGTTAGTAGGAGGCCAGATTACAACACATAACTAGACACGTTGAGTTTCAGTTAGTAGGAGGCCAGATTAAAACACATAACTAGACACGTTGAGTTTTAGTTAGTAGAGATTGAATGTTATTCTGCTTTAGTTTCTCCTGGCACCACAACCTGACATATTGAATGTTAGTCTGCTTTAGTTTCTCCTGGCACCACAACCTGACATATTGAATGTTATTCTGCTTTAGTTTCTCCTGGCACCACAACCTGACATATTGAATGTTATTCTGCTTTAGTTTCTCCTGGCACCACAACCTGACATATTGAATGTTATTCTGCTTTAGTTTCTCCTGGCACCACAACCTGACATATTGAATGTTATTCTGCTTTAGTTTCTCCTGGCACCACAACCTGACATATTGAATGTTATTCTGCTTTAGTTTCTCCTGGCACCACAACCTGACATATTGAATGTTAGTCTGCTTTAGTTTCTCCTGGCACCACAACCTGACATATTGAATGTTAGTCTGCTTTAGTTTCTCCTGGCACCACAACCTGACATATTGAATGTTATTCTGCTTTAGTTTCTCCTGGCACCACAACCTGACATATTGAATGTTAGTCTGCTTTAGTTTCTCCTGGCACCACAACCTGACATATTGAATGTTAGTCTGCTTTAGTTTCTCCTGGCACCACAACCTGACATATTGAATGTTATTCTGCTTTAGTTTCTCCTGGCACCACAACCTGACATATTGAATGTTAGTCTGCTTTAGTTTCTCCTGGCACCACACTATGGCCTTCACTGAAAAGCATATTATTTATCCAGCAGTCCCCACTTCTTCTCATCTTATCATTGTTAGCATGCTTTATTGAAAACATTGGATACTGCTAACGTTAGCCACCATCTATCAGCTTGCAATACCCATTGGTTTAAATGGGGAATGCTAACAAATTATACGACGTCAGCTGGTGGAGAAAAGGCTTCAAGGTCTTTTTTTTTTCTGGAATGAAATTCAAAAAGGAAGAACTGATCTACGATATCAAATGTTAACAAGACATTGAGGAAAGTTTCTGAAGAGGAGCAGGGAGGACAGGACGGGGGCGTAAAGTGTTTGACGGTGGTCTCAGTCCCTCAGAGATAACAGGGTGAGAGAAGGAAGGTGGGAGAAGAAAAGGATGACAAAAACAAAGGGAAGAGGAGCAGAGAAGAATTGAACCCTTGCAACAAAAATCCATACAAATCCGTTTTGAAATGTTGTGGCCATGAAATGTTGTATTCTGCAGTTATGTCATGTACAATCACCTGGAGCATCAATGTGATGGATCACCCGACAGTACTACATATCACCTAACGGTACTATATTTCAGTACTACAGGACAGTACTACAGGTTAGGGCTACACGATTTGCTGAAAGAGTGGGATTGAAAGAGACCAATATTTTGCTTGCGATATAATATATATTTTTTTTATTAAATACAAATACTTGCTTGGTTATCAAGGAAAATGCAGAGATTACTCATCATTTTAAAACGTCTCAACTCAAACATACAAACTAATTGTAATTACATGCAATCTTTATATAAAAAAAATAGGGCTGTCAAAGTGACCACCTTCGGTTTCACCTCCCGGTGATCGGACCAATCACCTCTGACGGTGAAAATTATTGACCGTTTTTGTAGCCAATGAAATTCTGGAAACGACCATATCTCACGCAAGGGATATTTCCCAGGATATACATTGTTTTCCATCTGCCGAAAGTTCAAGACTCGTTCGGACATCTGCTGCATACCATTAGAAAAACATGTGTAAAACTCATTTTCTGCTGTATCGTTATCAACTTTGGACCTGTACTAGATAAGACTTCAGGCTGGACCCATTGTGTTTTCCAGCTCATACCTCTCAGCTGGAACCTGTAAGAGGCATCTGTTTGCTAAAGTGTGTTCAAACCTCTGTACATCTAATAATTGTATGCATTATTATTATATTATTATTATTAGAGTAGCACAGTGATACTTCCTGTTGTGGAAGAAAAATTCTGAATCTTTCCTTTCAAAAAGAGGCCAGACTCATGCATGTGCTATAAATGGTTCAAGAATAGCTTTCGAATTACTTTGGGTATGCACTCGACAGGCGTTTTATTTAAGAGGTTAACACGTACATTTTTTTCGATTCATTTTATAATCTTAATTAATCACATTAACCTTTTTGACCCCAACAGCCTCCCATAGTTACTTTGATTTCCTCCCGGGTGGCTGGTGACGTCTGTTTACATTCCTGACCATAGGGAGACTAGTACAGTGACCAGACATCCCTGAATGTTTAATTTCATAATACAACGTTTCCGAATGGACTTTTGGATTAAACCAAGTTGTATACAGTGATAAACAGCCTTTCCCAGCGGAACACACGTTACACAGGTCGAGCTACGCATGCTTAGCTTGCCAACGTTAGATAGTGTCAATGAAAAAAGGAGCCGTTTGCCAACAAAGATGTTTCAACAAATGTATTTACAAAATGGATTACCATTCAAACGTTATTGATGATGTACTCGTCTAACTTTTTCAAACCATTGTGACCGCAACAGTTGCTACATTATGTGTGCAAACATTTTTATACGCATATATACAGCTCTTTAACGGCTCGGATTTGGACATTTAATGTGAGAAATTGCGGGCTTTCACTTGCATGCATTTAGCATGCATTTAGCACACACACACACATTTATTTAACTAAATTGCAGACTTTTTTGCGGTTATATAATTGCACAGGCTGACATCAAGATTGCAATTGCAATTAGATTAATCGTGCAGCACTACTACAGGTACATATCACCAGACAGGGTTTGAAAACTTAAGGGTTCAGTGAGTGATCTATAAAAAGGTGGAAGAATGGTATGAAAGGTGGGGCTGGTCCTCCTGAGTGACTCACTGAAAAGAGCATGTTCTTCTTATCCTGGTTGACGGCGCGGGGGTCAGGCACCGGGTCAGTGTGTTTGATCACAGACACAGACTCTCCTGCAGGGACAGAGGAGGGGGGGGGGGGAGAGAGAGAGAGAGGGAGAGAGAGAGAGAGAGAGAGTCAGAGTCTAAACTGAACAGACAACCTCTCGTTCATTCTTTTGTCTGTCCTAATCCTTGACAGGCAGTAAGTAGAAACAGTTTGGACCATGTACTATACATGTTTAAATGATGAGAGAAACATGTGTTGTTACAGTCAAAGGTGTTAATACATAGTAGAAGTAGGTGCAGAAGTATAATTGAGCTAGGCACTGCACCCCAAGAGCTGGTGCTGCACTGAAGGGGCGCCTTTGTGCTGACATTTCTTAAGGAATATCAGTGTGTGTGTGTGTCTAGAAGGGATATGTGGAAAGATCAATTCCAGTTATCTTGTGTTCTGGCCAGAAAAGGAGAATCTTCATCTTAAAAGCACAGGGAGAAAAAGAGGGATGAGAAGAAGGAGAACAGAAGGAGGAGGAGGAGTTGAAGTGATGAGGTGGGCGACGGGAGGCAGATGAGTCTAGATTCAGTTTACAGCTGACCCAGCAGACCCGTCAGTTACACAGGGCTACTGCTGCAGCCCTCACTCTGTCAGAGAGAGAGAGGACACAGAGAAGGAGTGCAAGAAAAATAAATAGTAAGAGAGGGAGAATGAGATGGAGAGTGAGAGCAAGAAAGAGGACAGAGAAAGAGAGTACAAGAGAAAAAGATAGTGAGAGAGAGCGAGGCAATTGGGAGATGTAATGAATAGGCAGAGAGAAATAGGAAGGAAAACATAAGAGAAACCGAGAAAGACAGAGAGATAAAGGGAGAAAGAGTGTGCTTGTGGATGATGAGCTGGTGTGATGGAGTTAAGACAGGCAGTCTCTGACGGGCTGCGTGGCCAAGAATAGAGGGAGAGAAAAACCGCCTGAAACGCTGAAATATCTCCTGGAATCTGCTACCAATTAAGGCAACAGAGGGGAAGACAAGATATTTGAACAGGGCAGGGTGGAGGGGTGAACCAGGAATCACTCTTTTCATCAACCCATCCTCAATTTTATATAACAATCTATCTATAAGTCTCGACAGACGCAACCATTCCACCAGACATGCTTCTGCACGAGGTTTTACACTTGCAAAAGTGAGGTCGAAAGCAATGAAGCGAACTGTCATGTTTCGTGGTATGCAGGAATGGAACTCTTCCCAGACATGTTAAGCAGGAAAATAGTAAATGTCGGTTCAGAATCTTGGTAAAACAACATTTTCAACCAAAGAAATTGACATTTCCTAATAGATAGTGTTGTGGAAAATGTGTATATGGAGTGGACTAGTTTAATATAGGTCAACTAGCAGTGCTGAAAGACACTAGGGCGACAGTCCGGCTGATGTTCTTAAAACAACTTTAAGTATGGGACAGATAGGGACATATAGACATTTCGAGTACATCACATCTTGTGCTTTTAATCTTGTACATCACATCTTGTTCTCTCTTTCACACACACACATATACTCTTTCACATTCACACACACACACACTCATTTTCACATTCACACACACACATATACTCTTTCACATTCACACACACACTCATTTTCACATTCACACACACGCACTCATTTTCTCTTTCACTAATCTTGACTCCAGACTGCAGCTTTATCTCTCTTCGATGTTAAATCTATGTGTCATCTTAATGTACGTCATGTCATATCTGATATAATATGTCACGTCATCATATCCGTCATGTTGGGGCAGGGCTGGGAAGGTATTATCTGGGGGGCACGGGGGTGGGGAGGTTAGAGTGTTTTTGTTCAGCTGTGGTGACCGTCTGCTAGATCCATAGCTCTGCTGTTAAACTTTCTTTCCTTAAATAAATTGCTTGTTGAAACTGGATATATCGTCTCCTGCTGTGTTAACGACTACTCAGCCACAACAATAGTGTGTACGTAAATGAAAATATTGGGGTCCGATATGGATATATTATTTTTTTTTTATCCACTTTTTCTCCCATTTTCTATATTTTTCTCCCATCCCAATTTCGTATCATCCAATTCAACCCTCCCCTGTCACGAACGCTGTTTCTTGCCTCCCACAAGCCGGCTGCAATGTGGACTAAGTCATACATAGCACAAGTCCCCTCCGGTACTTGAGGTAACAGCAGTCGCATCTTTTCACCTGCGCAGCTCGATCTCAGTGGCGAGGAGTAACGCGTGGGAGGCTCACGCTGCCCCCGACACTTCCTGATTCTACTGCGCAGGCGCACCAACCGACCTGTAGGAGTCGCTGTCCACAACGCCCGATCCCCACCCATCAGTTTCCCACCCCCTAATACGGCCAATGTGTATTAGTATGAACGACCAGCTAAACTGAAAGCAATGTGGAGCGCTGGGCTCGAACAGGCGAGCCCAGCGTCTCCGCATTCGTGGCGAGCGCCTTGCCCACTACGCCACGTAGCCACCCATATGGATATATTATTAGAAGATTGTATGAAGGTTGATATGAACATAGATAATGTATGTAAAAGCTAAATAGTATATTATGCTGCATTGTATTATGAATAAATTATTAGTAGGTATTGTATTATGAATTGATTAGGAGTATTTATTGTTTTAATTGTCTGTATGCCATGTGAATGTTGTGAGTGTATAAAGTCTAACTGTATTTTACGTGTTATGGACCCCAGGAAGAATAGCCACAGCACTGCTGTGGCTAATGGGGATCCAAATAAACTATCAATCATCCATCAATCCTCCTGAACTTCCTCCCCTCCATATACAACTTGAACTATCAATCATCCATCAATCCTCCTGAACTTTCTCCCCTCCATATACAGTATTTGGCATGTGAGCCACTGTAGGTGAAATTGAGAATGAGGTTAATTTTTTGTTTTACTGTCCTGTCTACAAGGACATAAAGGGAAGTACTCTTTAGTAAAATGTCCTCCATTTATGTTGATTTTCTTGAGGGATGAATATGAAATACTAGAGTTGTGCTTCAGGAAGGGAACTATGTAGCAGATTGTATTTGGCAAGCTCGATTGTATTTGGTGCTCGATGAAGAGCGGGTTTAGAATGAGCCGTTTGGTCTAAGCCAGTGCCCTCCCTGGCTTCAAACCAATCAGGGCATGTTCAGGTGTGATTGAAGTTATCTTCAGCCAGTAGCACGTGATCATCATACCCAATATCTTTGTGTTGTATCTTGTTCCCTTCCTTCAGGGAACAGGGGTTATATACATAACCCAAAGATGTGTAATGTGAATGATGTTAATGTTACCCGGAACACTAGAGTGCGTCAGCTTTTCTTTTAGTTCCAGACAGTGTCAAAAACAGCTGGATAGCCAAAGTAGCATCAGCTAGCTAGCTCACTATCGCAGGTGATATAAAAAATAAATAAAATCTATTCATCCATCTATTCCTCCATAAGAGCAGTGGAGCAGTGGTTAGCAATGCTGCCTCGCAGCAAGAAGATCCTGGGTTCAAACCCCACGGTGGAGCAGTGGTTAGCACTGCTGCCTTGCAGCAAGAAGGTCCTGGGTTCAGTGGTTAACACTGCTGCCTCACAGCAAGAAGGTCCTATGTTCCAACCCAGGGCTTGCATGTTCTCAGGCGTTTGCGTGGGTTTCCTGCGACACCAAAAAAAGGCATGTATGCTAGGTCCATACTCCCGTCCTTACCTTTGACCAAGGTACTGGCATTACAACTGGAGTTTGTCCCCAAGCGTCCGTCTGTGGTTGCCCACCACTCTTATGTGGTTAAGGATGGGTCAAATGCAGAGGAATAATTTTCCCCACAGGGATTAATAAAATATATCTTAACTTATCTATGTCTGTTATCCACCCTTTGAATCCGTCCCTCCATTCCATTAATCTCTCCACCCTCATCTATTCTCAGACTCTCCTTCCATCCATCCCTCTTTAATGTAGGTATCCTCTGTATTGATTAAACAATGATGGCTGCTGTGTGAATTGAGACCAGCTGAATGTCTCTTTCTTTCTCAGTCAATTCGTCCATCCATCCCTCTCTCCATCCCACCCCTCAAGCGTATTCTGTATTGACTAAGCAGTGATGGCTACTGTGTGAATTGAGGTCCGTCTGATAGATAATTCGGAGCTGTGGAAATGATCCGCTTGTTGTCACAAGCGGTGCATGACACAAACAAATGATACCTATGTATTCCAGGAACAAGTATAATTTTTTTTAGTGATGCACGATATGGCAGTTTTTTTTTTTACACATCGGTATCGGTCCGATAAAGATAGGGTTGATATTAAAAGAAAAAAAACTTTATTTTTTCTTTTTACATGTTTTGGCCTTAAATAGTTTCAAAATAGTCATTTCTGAAAATAAGTTATAAAAGTATATTTATATAATTAATAAAATAAAAAAAAAAAAAAAAAAAAACGTTTTGGAAAATAGCTCTTTATTTGATTATCATAAAAAAGTGTTTTCTATACAGAGATATCGACATCGGTAAATATCGGTATCGGCCATAACAGCAATATTAATATCGTTTATCGGTCACAATTTTCACATCTGTGAATCACTAATTTTGTGTGTGTGTGTGTGCACACACACGTCCCATATCTGGTCTTTGGAAAGACCAAATGACATCAGAGGAGTTTGATAGTATTTACTGAGGGTTGCCAGATAATGTTGATATTTAAACATAAAAGAATTATAATACATAAATGTATACATGATCATGCAACATAAACATTATTTTGTAGGAGGGAGAGGGAGGTACAGAGGGGTTTTAGATTGTGTTTTGTGAAGTTTAGACTTCAGAGAGAGAGTAAAGTACCGTGGCAATTTTAGCATGGTGTTATTCACCGTCAAAGATGAAAAAATAAATTAAGAAATTGATATTCTCCTTTGGTTCATTACAATTTATACAAGCCTAGTAACAGACACAATATTTCTGACACTGGGAATACATTATATATGTATTCCCAGTGTCGCTATTCCCCGAGATCCATAGATGTCCTTAGATACCAAGAACATGCAAATGGACCTTGTAGAAGTGGAGCAATCTTCCATTTACTTTGGTATGTATTTTTAGGCGGATTTTCTGAAAATAGGGCTTAAGAGGTTAAGTGATTCAATGTTCAGCCCCAATAACTACGGTGTGAATGACAATCCAGCGAGTCATACTGAGCCGGTGAAATGATCCATTTGTTGTCTCTCCATCAGGGTTAGTGTGAAGAGATGAGTCAGCCAGGGTGGCCATTCACTGGCACCACTCTCAGAACACAGACTGTCACACCGAGGGCTGAAAAAAAACCATGCGTCATACCTCGCCTTCCAATGGGCTCTCTGTAGGAGATTGCAAGGACACAAACAACACTATACAAGAAAGAGACACATAGAACTGACAGACCAATGCAAAGGGACAGAGTCGACCCATCTCCCGAGTGTACCGAGTTGGTCTGAACCCAAGGGGGTAGCACCCTCACTGCTACACAGACAAACGTGACGGAGACAAACAGATGACAAAAGACGGTATAGAAAAACAAAAGGTTACCTGTGAGAATGGACTGGTCTACCCTGAGGGTGGTGGACTTAATGGAGGTCAGCCTGATATCTGCCGGGACTTTATCTCCAACTGTGGACAGAAGCAACACAAAACAAGGAGAAACATTAAGTACCTTTAGAAAGACTAAGACTACAGTACTTTGCAAAACTACTAGCCTGCAGCGTTTTATTCAACGTCACAGACTTGAGGACGTTGACTTCTTGATGGTTCCAGAGAACAATTTGGGCACCCGTTTTAATATTCTCATGAGCCGCACGCGGCTCCCGTTGCACACTTTGATTTAGAACACGGCTTCATAGCATTTAAAAAGGGTCTGCGACTTAAGAGGATTACACAGGAGGAGACCATGCCATCAATAACTGGATTATGGCTAACCTTTAACCTTGAATATTTACCAGTGATTAAGGAATATGCTCCAATACAACCCGGGTACGGCTGCCACCCTTTTTATATTTGTACCCATCCGTCGACATGCAAACTGAACTCCACACAGAAAAGGCCCCAGTTGGATTTGAGCCCAGGACCCGCTAGCTGTGAGCTAACAGTGCTAACAACAGTATCACAGTGCCGCTCCAAACATGCAATAGGGTCTACAATTAATTAGTTGCACAGCTGTCCTAGAACTACCATTTTATTTGTCACAAACTGAAGATGAAGCATCCTAAACCACCGTTTTGTCACAAACTGGAGACGAAGCATCCCAAACCACCGTTTTGTCACAAACTGGAGATGAAAAGTCCCAACTACCGTTTTGTTACAACCTGGAGATGAAAAGTCCCAACCTACTGATTTATGCGTTACTAACTAGAGATAAACCATCTCAAACTATCGTTTTATTAGTTACCAACTTCAACCTTTTATCCTACTGTCCAGGACCATGGGTAAATCTGTTTTGTACCTTTTATTATCCCTGGTAGGACCTTAACTTCAAACCCTGCAGTCAATATTGGATTAATGGTATGTACAAGAACTAGTGATGCACCGATGTGAAAATTGTGGCCGATACCGATATTAATATTGCTGTTCTGGCCGATACCAATATTTAACGATGTCGATATCTCTGTATAGATTTATATCTGTATATCATTTTTTATGATAATCAAATAAAGAGCTATTTTCCAAAACGCATTTTTATTTTTTACTTTTGTAATTTACTTTCAGAAATTACTGATATTTTGAAACAATTTAAGACTAAAACATGTTAAATAAAAATACATTTTTATAAAGGATACAAGTGTGTCCTGAATTCACACTATGGATAACCCTAACCCTGAGTATTTATCTAACTCACTTGAGAGACCAAGTCACTGTATTCAAAACTTAAAGTACAGTAGTAGGCCTTAAATTGCCCAAGCCAAAGGTATTGGTATTATATGGGCGGCCGATATTATATTTCGACATCGGAACGATACCGATGTGTAAAAATATTACCATATCGGCCGATATATTGTGCACCACTAACAAGACACACACACACACAGGACATGGCACCAAACGAATGCGAACCATTGTTAATCCAACTCATGGTTCTTGAGTAATAAAATAATCAAAGTCAGCTTATTTGCTCGAGAGCAGTCAGAAAACAATAACCAGCAGCCGTGGATAAAAAAAAGTTATTAATGTGCCACTCAACTCCTGCACGGGACATAAATAGATTGCTGGTCATTCTTTCCACTAACAGAGGGCTTTAGTAATTCCCAGTAAAACAAATGTTCAAATGTAAATATCCCCCCCATTTCCAAACAAATCTTTGCAGCACAGAGGAGGGGGAGCATCTGGGGGGGAGCTATTAAAGCCCTTGACATTTATTAGCCCTGGCTGAGAGGGTATCAATCTGTAATCCTTTACTCCAAGAACACAGCGCGTGGTTTCACATGCTATTTGGACCCAGTCTGGGGGAAGATGGGAGGAAGTGATAACAAGGCTGACTGACGGAGGAATCCAGAGACGAGACCTAGTTCTTCTCTCGCATAGAAGGAGAGGAAGAAGTTCAGCTCAAAAACAACAAGACATCATGCGGCTTGAAAAATTGGAGGTAAGGATAATATGTAGCTGAGAACAAGTCTCACTGGAGAGGAAGAGAGGAGGAGGGAGACATAAACCAAACCTCCAGCCCTATGCAGTGCCCTTGTGTGCAAAGAGGAAGAGAGAGCGAGCGGAGAAGAGGAGAGGAGGAGGAGGGAGTTGGGGAGGAAGGGGGATTAAACAGGGCCGGCAAAACACACCCAAAAATGGGAAAACTATTTTGACCGGTAGTAGAGCATGTGCCGGTGGAGCCGTGGGTCTGAAAACATGACTCCACTCTTGTGGGCTGGTTAATGGAAACCAGAGATCCCCCTGCCTAGTCAAAAACATCCCACCATTCCCACAATACCAGCACCCACATCCTACTCAGATGGTAGTTATAAACAGTACTACCCACATCCTACTCAGATGGTAGTTATATAAACAGTACTACCCACATCCAACTCAGATGGTAGTTATAAACAGTACTACCCACATCCTACTCAGATGGTAGTTATATAAACAGTACTACCCACATCCTACTCAGATGGTAGTTATAAACAGTACTACCCACATCCAACTCAGATGGTAGTTATAAACAGTACTACCCACATCCTACTCAGATGGTAGTTATATAAACAGTACTACCCACATCCTATTCAGATGGTAGTTATAAACAGTACTACTAGGGCTGGGCGATATGACGATATTATATAAATATCGGGTACAGTTCATTAACGATACACTTTTTTAACGTATCGTGGATATCGTGATGTTTTGCCCAAGAGGATTGTGTCGCGTCAATCTGGTCCACCCCGTTCAAACTTTTGAACAACGCCGCTCCCACACACACACTACTGCATCAAAGTTAGTACTTGTTATGATTAACAAAGGCATTCGTTTTGTGGCATCAACATTATATAGTTACACGTTATATAGTTACACATCAGCGTATTTACCCAAACATAGCAACGTCCGATGACGACATAGATAGCAAGTGTTACTGTTCATATCTCAGTCCGTGCCGAGTTGTGCGTGCCCATTCTGCGGTCTGTTAATAAAGTTTTCAATCAGACGGATGTATTGAAAGGCTTTTATTATAACATGTGTTGCAGTAAAATCATTATGCCTCGTTGTCATGCTGCGGTGCGCTAGTAATCACTCGTCGGCTGCGGTGAGCTGTTGTTGTCGTTGAGCTGAGCTCTCGTTAAAATCAAGGAGGGCATTCAGGAAGTAAAAAAAGAATAGCGCTGCTTGCCGATTGGTGCTAAGAACAGCAGGGCGGGTACAAGCGGTGTGACGTAATTGGCAGACTCGACTGTCAATCAAAATTATTATGTTGCCGGCTGAATGATTGAACGTTATTAACGATTGCAGAATGGGTACAATACAGTACAGCTCAATACAACAACAGTGGACTGACTGGAGGATGAAGACCAGAAAAAGACTTTCGGCTTTTTTACATAAGGGTCCTCCATTTTCAATTCATCAAAACATTTAGAGACATACAAATATACAGTAGTTTCATAAAAATGCTAAAATCCTATTGATTGATTGATTTAAAACTTTATTAACATATTGCAGAATGGGTACAGTACAGCTCAATACATACAATTGTTAAGGGGATGCAGACCAGAGAAAGACTTTCGTCTTGTTTACATCAGGGTCCCCCATTTTCAATTCATCATATTTCATATCTAAATCATATAATATCTCATTGCTAAATATATGCAATATATAATCTAATAATCCAATAATCTAAATCTAATATATAATATAAAAATGCTAAATGCATGGGTATTTTATTTTGTCTTTAATGTTAGCTTGCAAACTCAAATACTGTCTTGGTAAGCCTCATAATGAATTGTTTGGGGAAAAAAAGAAAAACATCGTGATGCGTATCGTGTATCGCCGAAAGGTCAGAAAATATCGTGATATCATATTTAGGCCATATCGCCCAGCCCTAAGTACTACCCACATCCTACTCAGATGGTAGTTATAAACAGTACTACCCACATCCTACTCAGATGGTAGTTATAAACAGTACTACCCACATCCTACTCAGATGGTAGTTATATAAACAGTACTACCCACATCCTACTCAGATGGTAGTTATAAACAGTACTACCCACATCCTACTCAGATGGTAGTTATATAAACAGTACTACCCACATCCTACTCAGATGGTAGTTATAAACAGTACTACCCACATCCTACTCAGATGGTAGTTATAAACAGTACTACCCACATCCTACTCAGATGGTAGTTATAAACAGTACTACCCACATCCTACTCAGATGGTAGTTATAAACAGTACTACCCACATCCTACTCAGATGGTAGTTATAAACAGTACTAGCACCCACATCCTACTCAGATGGTAGTTATAAACAGTACTACCCACATCCTACTCAGATGGTAGTTATATAAACAGTACTACCCACATCCAACTCAGATGGTAGTTATAAACAGTACTACCCACATCCTACTCAGATGGTAGTTATATAAACAGTACTACCCACATCCTATTCAGATGGTAGTTATAAACAGTACTACCCACATCCTACTCAGATGGTAGTTATAAACAGTACTACCCACATCCTACTCAGATGGTAGTTATAAACAGTACTACCCACATCCTACTCAGATGGTAGTTATATAAACAGTACTACCCACATCCTACTCAGATGGTAGTTATAAACAGTACTACCCACATCCTACTCAGATGGTAGTTATATAAACAGTACTACCCACATCCTACTCAGATGGTAGTTATAAACAGTACTACCCACATCCTACTCAGATGGTAGTTATAAACAGTACTACCCACATCCTACTCAGATGGTAGTTATATAAACAGTACTACCCACATCCTACTCAGATGGTAGTTATAAACAGTACTACCCACATCCTACTCAGATGGTAGTTATAAACAGTACTACCCACATCCTACTCAGATGGTAGTTATATAAACAGTACTACCCACATCCTACTCAGATGGTAGTTATAAACAGTACTACCCACATCCTACTCAGATGGTAGTTATATAAACAGTACTACCCACATCCTACTCAGATGGTAGTTATATAAACAGTACTACCCACATCCTACTCAGATGGTAGTTATAAACAGTACTACCCACATCCTACTCAGATGGTAGTTATAAACAGTACTAGTACCCACATCCTACTCAGATGGTAGTTATAAACAGTACTACCCACATCCTACTCAGATGGTAGTTATAAACAGTACTAGTACCCACATCCTACTCAGATGGTAGTTATAAACAGTACTACCCACATCCTACTCAGATGGTAGTTATAAACAGTACTAGTACCCACATCCTACTCAGATGGTAGTTATAAACAGTACTACCCACATCCTACTCAGATGGTAGTTATAAACAGTACTACCAAATCAGATTGTAGTTGTAAAGTAAACGATATCATACTACCCACATCCTCATCACAGCATAATTATAAACAAGGTAGAAAACTCAGTTTTAACTGTTGACTGCTACATTGACTGGTAGATTACAAAGTGACTTAACTTTAAAAATAGAGGACTTCCCAAATCGGTTATAAAGGAGGGGAGACAAATATAATCAGATGTTTTTATGCATTTCATTATTTAGCAGACACTTTCATCCAAAAGTGTATTACAATTATGTACAACAATGCCAGCAAAGGGGACGGCTAAGTGGCGCAGTGGGCAAGGTGCTCGCCACTAACGCAGGAGATGCTGGGTTCGAGCCCAGCTCTCGGCGTTGCTACCGGCTTGGCTGGTCGTTCATACTAACACAATTGGCAGTGTTAGGGGTGGGAAAGCCGGTGGGTGGGGATTGGACGTTGTGGACAGCGACTCCTACAGGTCGGTTGGTGCACCTGTACAGCAGAATCAGGAAGTATCAGGGGCAGCGTGAGCCTCCCATGCGTTACTCCTCGCCACTGAGAGATTGCGCTGTTCAGGTGAAAAGATGCGACAGCTGCCTCCTCGTGTACCGGAGGGGACACGTGATGCAAGGCTTGGTCCTCACTGCAGCTGACCAGTGGGAGGCATAGTCTAGCAACGTTCAAGACAGGGGAGGGGAGAATTGAAGGGAGAATTGGCGAGGCAAAATTGGGATGGGAGAAAAATAGAAAAATAAGGAGAAAAGGTGGATCAAAAAAACAATGCCAGCAACGGGATACACTCCTCCTGGGTCAACAATAAGTGGTACCGTTCGTCTAACAGTGCCAAACTCAAGTGCTTCGCTTAAGTGCACAAAATAAATATATATATATATAAATCTGCTGAAGAGACAATATGTGCTTACTGCTTAGATATGTAAAATATTGTTAAATAATCCAAGTGATGTTGTTCATCGTTGTGGACCACATGGAAATTATCTGTGTAATGCAGTATGGAAATTAAATGTTAAATTTTCACATGTTGCATGATACATACAGTACCAGATGATATTGCTGAGCCGTCAATACCCATCCCTGGTGAAGGCAATATTTCAGACTTAAATTACCCCAAGCCAAAAGGTTGACCATGGGGCTTTTAAAAAGATGCACTCAAATAAAATCATCAATTGTTTGGAATGAGGACTGTATAAATTCAACCACATACAATTCCTACATTGAAAGATTAAATGATGTGCTTATTCTACATGGTTTGTTTTCCATGGTCGAGTTTACAACAGCCCTCATTCCAAACACTCGAAAACCTTAGAGTGCAGATTTAATAGAAAAGGGAGACAGTGGCTCGGGAGGTAGTGCGGCCGTCTGGTAATCGGAAGGTCCCCAGTTAAATTCTGCCTCCTCGAAGAAGGATCCTGTTGAAGAATCCTTGAGCAAGACACTTATCCCCTAACTCAGGGGTCTGCAACATGCGGCTCCGGAGCCGCATGCAGCTCTTTAGCCAATCAGCTGCGGCTCCCTGCCCCCCCCCCCCCCCCCCTTTTTTTAACTTTCTTTTTTTATTATTTATTTTTTGTTCTCTTATTTTGGAGATCGATGTCATACTGTGACACTGAAATGAAAATATTTCATCAACAAAAATATTTCATCAACAAAAATATACAGTACACCCCGCGCCTCTCCCTGCCGTCTGCAAGTGGCTAATCTTGAGTTTCTGACCCCCCAGTAAGCTAACCATGGATAAATCCAAAAGAAGGAAAGTCTGAGGAAAATAGAGGGTTTAATTCAGCGTGGACAGATTAATTTGCTTTCACGACTAACAATGCAGATGCGAAATTTGCGAACAACAAAAAATGTACTTTTTATTTTATAGATTTTCCACAAATAAGGGAAGGACTCAAATAGAGCTGCATAGTTCAGGGTTTTATTTCAAAGTAGGTCTACAGATGCCAGTGTTTTTTCTCCTTTTGTGTTTTATTTCAAAGTAGGTCTACACATGGTAGTCTTTTTTCAAAGTAGACTACTTTTTATTTTATAAATGTTCCACAAATAAGGTAAAGACTCAAATATACCTGAATAGTTCAGGGTTTTATTTCAAAGACGGTCTACAGACACCAGTGTTTTGTCTCCTCTTCTGTATTTTATTTTAAAAATAGGTCTACACAGCCAGTATTTTTTCTCCTCTTCATAAGAGTTTGAGGTTTTCCTTTGTTATAACCGGTAAAAACAGCAATAAAAAGTCAAATTTTCTTTTTGTTGCTTTATAATTCCATTAATGCAACAAACTGTGTGCTATAAGTATAAAGTATAATAAATCGCAAATTACTTTGGGTATGCAATCGTCAGGCGTTTTATGCTTATGTGGGGTATGCTTGGGGATATATAAAACTTTATACACCGTTATCTTCATTTTAAGGATAAATAGGTTGTGCAGCTCCCTGAGCATTTTATTTTGTGGGAGGGGGGAAAAGTGGCTCTTTTGATAGTAAAGGTTGCTGACCCCTGCCCTAACTGCTCCCGATGAGCAGGTTGGCACCTTGCATGGTTGCCTCCGTTGTCGGTGTGTGAGTGAATGTGAGGCATAAGTTCTAATTTACCAAGTACAAGTGGAGAGAGTTTACCAAAACCACTCACTAACACTATGTTTTACATAAAGCCAACAGGTTGATAGTGTTTTGTCAGTAGCAACCATGTACTCAGACAAATAATGAGAGGTCATACTAGCTGATAAAAGGCCCTAAATGTTTACGGCTCAGATACCAAATTTGGTCTTCAGCTTCCCACAGAGCAAGAGGAGAAGCAAGGAGGACAGCTCAGAGGGCAGGAGAGAGGAAGGAGAGGAGGCTGCAGGCTAGAGAGGAGATGTAGAGATGTAGAGTGTAAGGAGGGGCGGTGTAGAGAGAGATGTAGAGAGTGTGTGTAAGGAAGGGCGGTGTAGAGAGAGAGAGATGTAGAGTGTAAGGGGGGTGTGTAGAGAGAGAGGGAGATGTAGAGTGTGTGTAAAGGGGGGTGTAGTGTGTAAGGAGGGGGGGTGTAGAGAGAGATGTAGAGAGAGTGTAAGGGGGGGGAGTGTAGAGAGAGGGATGTAGAGTGTGTAAGGACGGGGGGGTGTAGAGTGTAAGGAGGGGGGTGTAGAGAGAGAGTAAGGAGGGGGGTGTGGAGAGTGTAAAGAGAGAGAGTAAGGAGGGGGGTGTAGAGAGAGAGAGAGTAAGGAGGGGGGTGTGGAGAGTGTAGAGAGAGAGAGAGAGAGAGAGAGAGAGAGAGAGAGTAAGGAGGGGGGGTGGAGAGAGAGTGTAAGGAGGGGGGGTGTAGAGAGAGCGAGAGAGTAAGGAGGGGGGTGTGGAGAGAAAGAAACTTTATTATCCCATGGGAAATTTAGCTGTTGCTAGCAGCAACTACACAACAATGGTTGGAATGTACAAGGGCAAATAAGAACATGATATACAAAATGGAAATAGAAAATAAAATTTGAATAAAGATGATAAAAAGATTTATAGAAATATATAGTAAAAAAAAATATAAAGATAGTAATTAGGGATGCCCCGATCACGTTTTTTGCCACCGATACCGATCACCGATCGTCGTGAGCCATATCGGCCGATACCGATCCGATACAGATTGTTTTTGATTAAAAAGAAATTAAAAATTATTTTATATAATTTTTTTTTTATATAAAATATATATATTATATAATTAGACTTGTACTTGTATTATCTGCGAGACATCGCCACCACGCAACAAGTCAAAATGCTCGCTATCTGCAAACAGCTCCACTGTCTGTGTACTCTAGTAGCCTCCAGCTCCAAAAAGGATTCTCCGGCGCTGCAGCTGGACCCTTTTGGTAACGTTACGGTTATTTGGTCATTTCACATTCAGCAAGCCCTCAGCTCCAATACGCATTGAATCAATGTTCTAAGACATTGATATCAAGAGCTATCTATAGCTACTGCTAGCCGGCTAGATGACGTTAAGACAGAACTTTAGTTCAATGGGACATTTCGTTTTGAACAGAGAACTAACGTCAGCTAACGCAAGCTAACGCAAGCTAACGCAAGCTAACGGAGATATCAACATGGACTACTAGACTTCCTGGGGCATTTGTTGATATCCGGAGCCATCAGTAGCTAGCCGGCTAAATACCGTTAGACAATGCCTACTAAAAGTGAATAGTTGACTGGGTCATTTTGTTTAAACAGTAACGATAGCTAGGTAGCTAACGTTAGCTCAGGTCGAATGCAGAGGAGCCGCCTCCTCTGTTTACAAACTCTACACGGGTGCGGGCGGAGCTAGGGAGCAGCGGCAGTTTGCAGGTCCTGTGCGTCTGAGACAGACAGCGAATGAGAAGTCCACTTGATCAGTTTCCGCGATCGGCGAATATGAGTCATTATCGGAATTCCCTGATCGCATATTTATACTGATTATCGGCCGATACCGATCGCTGGCCGATCGATCGGGGCATCCCTAATAGTAATAGAATAAAATAAAGGGAAAGAAGTTTACAATTTCCCCCTGGGGGATAATAACGTTCTCTCTTGTAGAATAAAATAAAGAGAAGTTTACCATTTCCCTCTGGGGGATAATAACGTTTTCTCTCATCTCATCTTTTAAATCGGGAATAGGGTGCTAAATCAATAAAAAAAGGAAAAAAAATGAATCAGCGGTGAAGTTTAAATACAACGGTGTCACAATTCTCACTTAAATGCAAGACCATCGCTCTTTAAGCAAAGGTCACAAAAGCGTCCCCGAGAATAACGTAATGTATTTATTAATATTTATATATATATATATTAAAAAAAAAAAAAAAAAAAAAAAAAAAAAAAAAATTACGTCTCTGCTCAGTGCTCACTCTACATATTAAAGCTTCACTCCCCCTACGGGAATCAACTTATAAAAAGCAGAACAGAAACGCTGTAACTGAAAGTAATAGTGGACCATATTCCAAGTATAGACCTAAGGCTGATGAAGAGGGACACACAGCAGACCTACTTACGCTGATAATGGGAGCAGCAAGGCAGTAAGACCCGCTGCTCGTCATGAAAAACCAAACAGTGTTTCCCAAAGGTTGTTAGGCTTGTGTTGCGACCACAACAGTATCTTCTCTTAAATAACTTTTTAAATAACAAATTATAAAGTATAGGACGCACTGAACCACAACGCTTTTATAAAATGCTTAATCTCAAATAACATCCATCTTTAACACCAGCCAGGGAAGGGTTTTCCCAATAATAACCCGTTTTATACCAGATATATACCTTACCTACATTATCTCTGGTTGAGATATAGATATATTAGATATACCTTAGCTCTTCCCTCTTCTAGTAGTGGGAATCTTTGGGGTCAGGGTTCGATTTATAATGATTATCAAGGCAATTTGATAAGATTCTAAATTTGAGTGTTTCTGCTCAGCTAATCTTGGTAAATCTGATGGACTTCGTGAGCTAATTATTTATAGTAAGGTCATGAGTTGAAACCGAATCACAAGACTGATGAAAATAAAAATTTGTTTATAGACCGCATTTAAGTAGTCAAAAAAAAGTTAACCCCCACCCCAAGAGAGACAGAGACAGACAGAGAGGTTGTCTAATAATAACTCAATAGATAAGAGATGTTCCCATACTAATGAGGGGGAGGTGATTAGTCATAGAGCTTCTGGCCAAACAACAGCACCTCTGATGTTGCTGTGGCTTTGATAGCCTGCTCTTCACTGCAGAGAAGCCAGTCAGCAGCCTCTTCGATGTGATGACGTGGGGGAAACTAAGCTACAGACCAGGGCATTTGTGACACAATGCTATGCAGCATTTCCTTTTACTTGTTGGATGGCAATGTTTGAGAATCTCACAATTCGATTTAAATTCTTGGTATTATGACTATTCGATTTAAAATCTATTCTCGATTCATCACGATCATCATGTGCTCGCTCATGCAACATAATAAGCAAATGTAATGTTATTTATCAGTCTGGGTAATCTACTTGCGGCAGTGGGCTGTTGTAGATTAATACATTAATGGGAAACACGGCTTTAAACACTTAATTGTTCTGGTTATATTGTTGATACTTCTGAAAGTTTGTCATACGTCAACCGCAACCAGCTCCAATCTAAACACAAAGAAAAGCTCACAGTTGCCAACGGTTACCAACACAGCATCCTCAAATTACACAACCGCTGCAGCTGTCATGGCTTGGGATGACACTCTTTTTAGCTCTCCATCATCTTTCTGGGAAAGAGAGAGGTTTCCAGGTTAGGGAACGTGTTCTTTCTCCCTTGTGGACAAAGAGGATCTTCTTCTGTCGTATCCGTGTCCCCTGAGTGAGAGACAAATGTCAGGCTGCACAGTGCACACACTTCAGTGGTAACACTCAATCAGCTCGGAAAGGGCAAGATAGAGGGGAATCTCATCCATAGAGAGTTTTATACACGTAGCAGGCCAGAGGGGACCTTTTTATACACATAGCAAGTAGGGCTCAGCAAAGTCTTGAAAATGCAAATTGCTGCAGTATATCAGCATTTGACCCGCGTGACAAATCTTGAGGTCACGTCATGATGTGAACCGCACCATTATATAGGTCATTTGGTGCATGATTTGATGCAAAGCAACCTAGTGTACCATGTATATAGATTTGGCATTTTGGCCCCAGTGGGAATGGAACCACTGGCAGCATAAGCGCAATGGTCTACCCACTGAGGTAAGAGGGAATGGAACACCAAACATGGATTCCACATCATCAAGGTACACAGGGAATTAAACGTCTTAACCATCGCAGTGTTACTGCCATGCTCTACCCACTGAGGTAGAGGGAATTTAACACGTAACCATGGCAGTGTTATTGCCATATTCAGCACAGAACCAGCAGACCCCACCATTTAGTAAGCATGGCTTCCAGGCAGATGGTGGTACAGCCACTCGAACTGGACAGTAATCAGCCTAGGGCTGGGCAATTAATCGGAAAAAAAATCACGATCTCGATTCATAGACCTATGCAATCTAATTTCTAAATGATGACGATTTATTTTTAATAAAAAAAAATTAAAACCTTTTTTTTCTTCTTTTTTTTTACTTTACTTTTTAAAATGATGACGATTCTGACTCGAGTTATTTTGTATCTTACAAGAGACTTAAGTTAAAGTCAAGCACTTTCATAAGTTATGTTTAAGTCAAGCACTTTGATATGTTATGTTGTCTGTTTAACACTTTGAGTGCCAACGACGAGATTTCTCGTTAGTTCATGCCAACAGTTAAGTGCCAACGAGACGAGAGATCTCGTTTTTGATCGTTTTTTTATTAGCGATTTCCATTCATATTTCATCAATCTAGCCTCCCGTTGCCACTGGGACTCTGTCTGAGCTCCATTGGTAAAATACCGCCCCCTATCGTCTCTCCGTGTGGTACTGCACCCCTTTGGATTGGATTGAATGAAACGCATGGGGGGGGGGGGAATCCTGCTTCCACATTTTACTTCTCAGGCATGTAACTCGAGCCGATCGGATTCATTGTGGACCATCAGAACAGCGTGGAATCGGTGTTTCGACCACCCAGCGTTGGATCAATAAACGCGATTGATATTTGGAATGGCGACCAGGAATTGGAATAATCTTTTTGGAGAACATCTGATCTGAGGTAAGGAATCTATTTTACCAGTATTGGGATAATCAGAGCTTTTTTCACCTATATATCAACGTGGGCCCTATGTGTGTGTGTGTGTGCGCTGATCAGGAAATGGATAATCGATTTTTCAGCCTGGTTCTATAGCGTGCATAAGTACACATATACTATCGATAATCTAGCGTGTATTTGAAAACTATTCATAAATATAGGCCGAAAAATTACAATGTTTTTTGTGTATTCCAGTATATTCCAGTAAAGGGCGATTATCACAGAATCTTCTGAAATTTTCTGGAACCTTCATAAAACAAGCGTTTTTCAAAATGGTATAAAATGGAAATGAACCGATTAAAAAACAATCCGTTTCGACAATGTTGACTGCAAACAAGTCATTGATAAGCGACGGCCATATTATACACAGCCATAATTTAAGATATAGTTTATGCGTTCGCAAATATGAGAGCTATATCATTGAAGTGGGCGTTGGCACTAGGGATGGGAATCGAAAACCGGTTCCCGTTGGCCGATGCCTGGAACCGTGTGGCTCCCGTGACTTTCGATTCCCCTATCGCTGCCAGGTTTTTCCTACAGTTGCGCAATAATGTTAGCGTTAGCATGTAGCCATGGCAGACTATTTGATTCCTTAAGGGCTCGAAATTGCCTGGGTTTTGGTCATATGCTCCCGAAATTCTCCCGCTGTTTGGCTACTTCTATGTGCAGTGAAAACTACTTGAATGCTTTAGAACCTAGTCATTGATTTAGTTCAGGGTGAGCTAAAATTAGCCGCGGAGCTAACGCTAGCTAACGTGAGCTAACGCTATTTAATCAAGCTCACAGAGAGAGATAAACAGCTGACAGCGGATAGTACAGGTACAAATACAATAAAACAGCGGGTGGGGGCTGTTGTGTAAACCTTGTACTCTTTAGTTCACATATAATAAGAGACGGAGTGTTTGTTTACTAGTCTGTAAGCCAGGAAGTACCATGGTGCAACATACAAATGTGTCCGTGTAGCAACACAAGCCAATACCTTACAGGACAGGGGCCCGGGGAGGGAGCTCTGTGTGTGTGTGTGTTAAGGCTGAGCCCGAACGTTCGAACGTTCGTTCGTTACGTTGACATTCGGACTTTAATTAATAGGTTCGAACGTTCGGTGAAAAAAAAAAAAGCAGGCGCGCGACGTTGAGGCGATGTAAAGCGGCGTGTCCCCCGAGCGCGCTCGGCTCAACCAGTGTGGTCTCTGCCGGGCTGTAGCTGGATACTATTGTCTCAACCAATGCAATAGAACCATTTTGATTGACAGGCGATTCTGCCAATTACGTCACACCGCTTGCACCCGCCTCTGCTGTTACCACCAATCGGCAAGCGTTTATTAATTTTTTTTACTTCCGGCAATACATTTATCTACTTGCGAGACCGAGAAGCACAACAGAGTGAACAGACTCCGTAGCTCCCCGCCGAGGAAGGATCATTAATGAATACCAGCCTTTTTCGGCCACGGAGCGCGAGCTTCATGGCGGGAGGTGGTTGCGTTGTAAACAACTCTGGCCGAGGGCGGACGGGCGGCAGGCGTGTTGGGAGCCCGGCGGCACCCCGCCGGTGTCTCTCTGTCGTCCCCCGTTCCGAGGTAGACGGTGGAAGGAGCCGAGGCACGCGCCTCTCTCCTTCCCGTCGACCAAGAGTGAATACTTGTTATTGAACGTGTAACACTAACTTAACGTTAATGTCACAAAACGAATGCATTTGTTTATCTAGCCCCTTACGTGACTGCGGTGTGCAAGGGCTATTGTTTATCATAAGTAGGAACTTTATGCAGTACTCAGTACTTGTTTATTTTCTTCTGAGTGCTTTGTTTAATTACATGTTTACATGAACAGCCACCACTGTAAACAACATGTTTTTTCACCAATAGATTATGCAATGCCGCCCTCCGTAGGATCTATAATAAAATAAAATAAAGAAAATTATATATATATAAAAAAAAAATGTAATACATTTTTTTATTTTATTAAAAAAATTACAAAAAACGAACGTTTGAACGTTCGTTCGATAAACCCTGGCGAACGTTCGAACCCTAAAAACAGGGTTCGGGCTCAGCCTTAGTGTGTGTGTGTGTGAGTGTGAGAGAGACAGAAGTCAGAGGAATAACGACCCGTTATTCAATAGATTAAATTAGTTTAAGAATAAAAAAATAAATACATTTTAAGAGAATCTCAAATACATTATTTTATTTAAGTGTAGGCTATAGTTAATGTTTTATTTTTTACAGTTTTTGTATTTTTCTGACATGGGGGCTCAACAATAAATGACAATCAGAAATGTCAAGTTGCATGTTGTTATTGTAACCAGCTTAGTTCTGTTGAATTTCCAATTTATTTATTTAAATTATAAATCAAATCAAATTTATTTATAAGGCCCGACAACACACGTTAATGTCCCCATGGGCCGTTCAAGTCTTCTTTAAACAAGTCAAGAAGAAAACATAACAATAAGTCAAGAACAGAACAAGAACACCATAAGGTCCAACACATTTAAAATAAATGCAAATAAATGAAAGAATGCAAGTACTCCCAGACATACCCCACGCGAAGGTAAGAAAAAAACTCACTAAAACCTAACAATAGGGAAAAATGCTCCAGGCAGTGTGGAGGAGAGAAACCTTAGAAGGGCAATTCAAGGGGGGATCTCCCTTCTTAGATGTTGGTGAATAAACTGATCAGGTATCAATAAGGGAATCGATAGAGAATCGAATCGATAAGCAGAATCGATAATGGAATCGTATCGATAAAATCCTATCAATTCCCATCCCTAGTTGGCACGCAACAGGGTTCCGGGGCGCCTATTGCTTAATAACAGCCCTGCAGTGCTGCTTTTGCTTCCGCGTTTTCCCTGATTGGCTGCGCCATGCCCCGCGGCAGGCGCGGCAACCGCAGAGCGGAGCGGCAGAGCGAGCGGAGCGGCAGAGCGAGCGGAATTATGTAACCGCCCTAGTAATCCGCCATGATTTTCATTCGGCGCTTCAGCTCACCTGGCAGAGCAGCGGTCCTGCGGGTCCGTTGTTGACGAGTTCGAATCCCATCAATTTTTTTTAACGTGATTTTTTTTTTAACGTGTATTCTTCCGCCGGTTAAGGTTAGGCATGGTTAAGGTTAAGGTTAAGGTTAGGCATTGTTTCGGAGTTGGTTAAGGTTAGAACGGTTAAGTTTAGGCGCTGTTAAGGAGCTGGTTAAGGTTAGAGTTTGTCTTAGAGAATGGCAATATTCTTTCTATGGTTAAGGTTAGGCATGGTTAAGGTTAAGGTTAAGGTTAGGCATTGTTTCGGAGTTGGTTAAGGTTAGAACGGTTAAGTTTAGGCGCTGTTAAGGAGCTGGTTAAGGTTAGAGTTTGTCTTAGAGACAGCCTATTTCCGCACTGCCGCTCTCCCGCGGTCACATGGTCAAATTGTCACATTCTTGCACTGCAGGGCTGTTATTAAGCAACACGCTTCCGGGGCACCAGACCTGTGGCATGGAAAGTGTTAACACTATGGCGTCCGTCCACGTAATACGGGTTTTGAAAAAGCGCAATGTGGACCAGAGCCACGAGTATATACGTGACTAGTTGTTATTGTTTTATTCCATATTTATAGCGCTTCTTAGGTACCCGATCCACTACCAGCCTCTTTTCAGATATTTGATTTTCGAAACATGCAGTACAGCCAAACCCGCTTAGGGGCGCCATCGCTCCTCTGCAGTATCATTGTGAATATTTTTTTTAAAGTACAATTCTGTGGGCGGATCATACTTCCCTGATCCCCAGCCGAACATCCTCCATCTTGGATTAGTTTAGCGAGCGGTCTTTTCAGCGAGGAATAATGGGATTTATGATTAGCCAATGTGCATATCGATCTACCAGAATTCGATGAGTGGTGAGGAAATGCTGCCGGCGATCACATAGCCTGACGGTAGGATAATATTACCCCAAATTACAGCTGGATTGGACATTGTTTTATAACGTAACGTGATTGGTCAATGAAAATGCTATATTGAACGCACACTGTATTGTAGAGCTGCCGCGGTATTGATATTTTCCTTACCGCACGAATTTGCGAAATATTTCCTACCGCCGCGGTAATTACCGCACAGTGCGCACAAAAAAAAAAAAATTTGAATGATTTTTTTTTTTTTTTTTTTTTTTAGTAGTCTACTCTTATAGCCTGCCTCTAGTCTAATGGCGCTTTTCCACTGCATAGTACCTACTCGACTCGACCCGCTTTAGGCACCTGGTACTTCGTTCCTTTTCCACTGCAGCCAGGTACTACTCCGTTTGTCTCCGTGTGGGAATGCAGGCGGGGCCGCTCGCTTGTGTACACTGAAAGCTCCGTGGGCATAGATGTCCGAGGGCTTGCAGCAAGCCAGAGTTTAACACAGTTTCAATCAATCAATCAATCAATCAATAACAACATTAACCAGACTCTCGTTGCGTCTATTCTGCCAAAGCTACCGTTACCTCTCATTGTGTATTCTACCAAGCAAACCCGGGTTGAACGTTACCTCTCATGTATATCGGCTGACGGTAGTATTAACAACAACAAACTTAACACATCAGCGATCTTGTTGTGACACTAAACTCTCCGCTCGGTGGTAAATTGGGTTGATGTCGGTTTTGTTTCATCAATAAATAAGGCAGAATACACAGTGAATCAATTCTTTTTTGTTTATTGCTTGGTTCTGTCGCAAACAAATCCTGAACGAAATGCATCCTTAGCGAGGCAGTAAAGATGGCGGCGCCGGCGTTCTGTTTTTGTTCAGACTGAGGCTACAAAGTGTGACGAGTCTCTCTTCTGACCAGTCAGTGGTCTGCAATGTTTCACATGACTTTTCTGGTACCACTTCTACCCAATAGGGTCGCTTGGAACCGAGTAGGGTATATCTGCAGAGCCGCAAGCCGCAAGCCAACTTTATTATTATGATAAAAAACAGCGGTGACGCGGTATTCAGCCTAACTCTGCGGTGAGCGTGATGCAACAGCGATACCGCGGTAATGCGGTTATCGCGGCAGCTCTACTGTATTGCTAATCAATAATAGTAATCGGCGTTCCCCGCCGCCCCCATTTCATCCATAGATGCTCTGTAATAGTCCGGATGCTACGCAGTTTGTTTTATTTCATTCGTATATATACAGCAGAAATGGCATTTGATATAACAGCGCCAATGTTTAGGCTATTATCTAGTTCCCGGGAAAAAAGGCTAGACGAAAAGTGTGTTATACCTTATATTCACAACGCTATAAAATGACAAACCAACCGATGGATTTTTATTTTCTTTAAGCCATTATGAAGGCACGGTTTATGCACTCAAGTGACAATGAGAATGGACAGATAGCAATACTATAAAGCATAGATATAGTTCAAACAAAACCAACACGTTTGTTTACATTCCGCGGTCCCCTGCACCATATTAGACGGGTCCAAGCTGGTCGTCAAAGTGTTAATAAAGAGTGCAATAAATGATTTTATTGAAAAAAATAAGAATCGTGTGAGAGAATAGTGATCTCAATCGCCGAGCCCTACTAGAGCCTATCTATTCTACACGAGGTCTGGTGAAACATCAGAGGCCCGAGGAGGCTTGTTTATGTTCTCTCCCTAGGACTCCATGGTGAGCTTGGATGTAGGACAAACGCTTCCTCGGTCCTTCTCGTAAGGGAATCTACTGGATTTCCAATGAATGGAACAAGCCTGAGAGAACAGAACACACACACGACATGCACATCACATCACACGCTGCCACAATGCGTTTATGTAATTTCTCTCTCTGCCAGCAGTGGAACAGTCCCTCAGGGTTTCAACACCAAGAACAAGGGGGATGGGAATGCCATCAAGTAAGTACGGATGTATTCACTCATCACAGTCGGTCATCAAATGAAAACCTTGCACAACTATAATTTACATTGTACAGTACAACTTAATTTAAACATAAATAGGAATACCCATCTTTTATTGCGTGTTGTTGTCACACAAGTGCACCATAACCAAAGCCAAGGGAGTGGAGCCTCTCAACACGGCCGACCAAAAACCCGTCCAACACTAAGTCACTCAACATAGGACAACCCGTTTTATAGAGACAATGAGGTAGGGCTGCGCAATATGGGGGGAAAACATCAGGATATTCAGAAGCCTCTTTCTTTCTAAATATATCACAATATCTGCTTAGGAATGAAAAATCACATGTCAGATAAATCCGGTCAATCATATTGGTCCTGCGTGGTGTGATACACATTTTTGCCATAGTCATTTTCACCTGACATTCTCAAACATTTCAGAACTCATTTTGTGAGAGTCTGACTTACTATTTGTAGCACTGATTTAGACAGCAAATGTGTGTATACAAATTCTCTACTTATGAAATAAAAATGTCCACATCACGATATCACAGTTAGACAATATTTAATATATAATAACTATATTGCCGAGCCCTATTCCCAGATAACTGCTCTGGTTGGTAGAGTAGAGGTGTGCCAGAGACTGACAGGCAGAGACGGGCGGCTCCGTGAAGACGAGAGACAGACCATCCTACGCTCTTTAAACACAGCAGAGGAAAGAGGAGCCATCTGGACTGGTGCACAAATTATTTATCAGATCCAATCTGCTCTCTTATCTAAACGTTACATCCCATTTCCGCTGGCCCCCACAAGGCAGGACCAACACTAAAAGAAAGAACAATGCCCCACAACCACTGGGGGCAATGAGTCTCTCCCTCTCTCCATCCCCCTCGACCCGCCTCTGAAAACCAACCTCCTCTCCGGGTAGCACAAGCAGGGGAGGAAATTAGGCCACTTTACTGGCCAAATGCTAGTATTTTTTACGTTTGGCTGGTAAAAAAAATCAGATACCCGCCAGTTGGCTGGTAAGCCAAAAAGTTAGTTTCCTCCCCTGCTGGCGAGTATACAAAAAAATAAAACATTCTGCAATCACTGCACTGGCAAACGGTGCGCGTCTTCTGAGTGTTCGCTTTAGTTGACAGTGCCACGAGAGCACTGCACAAGACCACCCGCGGACATATAATGTTTAATAAACGTTTGCGCAGTACTGGCCAACCCGCGGACATATAATAATAAAAGTCCTGCGGTACTAGGCTAGCCATCAGGAGCACTCGCAAACAGATAACGTTAAACACAGCAGAAGATGGAAAACAGACAGACTGACCAACGGGGAACTGCATCCAACCCTAGTACAACCCTCGAGTATAAGTTACTAAGGACACATTTAAATCACAGAGGTGTAATGTTAGTCTACTGGAACTGTATACAGTGGTTAGCTTCTAGTTAGCGTTTTAGCTATAGCTGCTTGCTAGCTAACGTTAGCCCCGTGTGCTCAAAGCAGCCAGCTAGGTGTATCTGTTATGACTATAATGTTTCCAAAAAAGCTCCGGACTACGACGTAAGGTTAGACATTTTATTTCATGCTCAAAAGCCCCTGGCTTGCACATCGCAGTCACGAAAGGGGCTAGCTCAACCAGTGCACTGTGCACAACAGCACACCAACCCAACTGACGTTACCACAACACTTGACGGTACTTCACAGCACTGTCGTAAGACCACCGTGCTGTCTTAAAGGCACAGTGTGCCTACCCAGATGCATACACAACATTGACGCGGCTTGACATACAAAGAAGTAATTATCACAATTAGCGATTTTTTTTGTCTGGTAAAAAATCTGTTTGGCTGGTAAAAAAAATCAGATACTCGCCAGTTGGCTGGTAAGCCAAAAAGTTAGTTTCCTCCCCTGAGCACAAGCATCCACCGTGTTGGAACCAGTACCACTAAGTTGTTGATACCCAACCCTACAAAATACATAAGAATTGAGAAGAATCTATATGTTAAGAGAAAATAACACGACTAATAGCACTGGTTAGTAGTCGACAGTGGAATGTCAGTGGAGTGTAATCATCAACATATTGTCTGAGGCAGCGTTTCCGTTAGAACATATTCGTGCCGGTCTGGGTGTCCTGCAAGATTTCTATCCCCGGACATATTCGAGAAATGCCGGTCAGCCTGGTTTTCCTTTTTACCGGCTGAATGCCACCATCGGCGCCAATGTTAACGTTAATATCGCCTAATCTATGTTTTAAATTATGGCTGTGTCTAATCTGCCCATCGCATTATCAAAGACTATTTTCCAGTCAGTGCTGTCAAGGCTGTTTATCGCGTCGTTTCCGTTTCAGAGCATTTAGAAAAGCCCCCGTTTTTAGATAAACAGCTCATTCTGGAGCATTCTATGAAAATCGTCTTTTAGTGGAATATTCCACAACGTTGATATTCGTCGGCCTTTTTATGAATCGTTTTCAAATAAACGCTAGATCATCAATATTATACGTGCACGCAAGCACATTACGGCCGCGCGCGGATAATCGCCCCGTTGATTTCCTCTCGGACTTTTAGTGAAACCGAAAGAAGACATTTCACAAAACAGCTTATAACTTCATCAAACTTACTCTGATTATCCTAACACTGATAACATAGAGTCCTTACCTGACATCAGATGGTATCCAACTGGTATATTCCAATTCCTGATCACCATTCGAAAAAATCGATACGTGTATGGATCCAACGCGATACTGTAGAACTCCATGATCAGCGGGGATCTGAGGTTCCAGAATGAACTGTCACTGGTAACCCTGGCTGGATCAGTGAACTGGAAAATGTGGATATAATGTCGCACCTCAGCCAGGAGAATTAAACTTTCCACTCGGGCCTGAACGCTCGACATTTCTGTTTCCGTTTTCTTTCACCACGGCATCAGCGGTCTCTGTGACTTCAAGTTCAGAAGACTCATCTTCGTTGTCATTATTATTAGACCTGCTTGTGCTTGGTTTCATGAAATATTTGTTAAGCTTAGCTTGTTTGGCCATCTCTCTCTCTCGCTCGTATACCCGTTTGTCGTTATGGTGGCCAGACAGGCTCAAAAAAAGAAAGAAAAAAAGATTCACATCCGAGCGGCGCCATCCGCGCTTTATCAGCGTGAAGCAACATGTAATGATTGTTTCGTTCATCGCATAGGCTATTTAATTTGAGCCTATTTTAATACAATTTAAAAAATTGTGCTTAGAGAAATTATTTTCACCAGACATTATGACCGGAGATATTTAAATATTCGGACTTCAACATATTTTGCCGGTCAAATACCGGTAATTACCGGCTAACGGAAACGCTGGTCTGAGGACCTATCCAAGGACATGAAAACAATTAGTCTCTGTCTTTTAAGGGTACATTTGACAAATGTTCCACCTTTCCACATCAATCACCATTAGGAGAGGGTGGAATATTTGAGATCCTTACATGCGCTGATGGAGGGCACTACTGGTCTTAAGATTCTGGACACATCCCGAGCCGAGTGAGGAAGCATGAACACAGCTCTTACACGGCCGTATTCCCATATCTCACGACTGCTTTCTCAGCTGTGGAGAAACATGCGCCACTTGCATGACACGTCAGAGAGTCTATTAAATTAAAAGAGTATGTTCAAACACCAGCATGAGCCAGATTGTAGAGCAATGTCTTAATTGAAATAAATTAAGGTTTTAGCCACAAGCAAGACCTATTAGGCCTAATGTAGGTTTCTGTTCCGATAAAAAAAATTGGAATTCCAGAGGAGATCGATCGACAGTGGTGACCATTTTTGGACATTTGTGAGTTCAAACTGTGACACCTGCTTTGGCGTGTGTCTGCTCGGTGTGTATACCACCGCTGTCACTGAATTAAAGAACAGCCAAATAAAACATTTAATAAAAGTATAACATCATATTGTGATGTTATCACCCAGCCCTAAACAAGGCCTCACATAACCCATGGCTAGGTGGTTTCCACAACCCTCCCATATCTACAGTGTTATTGTATTTGTGACCAAAACTATTTGGTTGTATATGAATTTAGCCTTTTCATTTCATCCATCATCCTGGGACCATCCCTACATGTGTTTTTGTACCATCCCAGAACAATGTTATCTATCGTCCCTGGGATGTCAAGACTCAGGAAACCCTTAATTTCAAGCCTCGACTATAACAATCAAACACTTCTGTGGGAATGGCCTACAAGCTGATGTGGCTGGACTCACACAAAAAGGGTTATGCACACACACCAAGAGATCCAGAGAAAAGAGATGCACAAAGGCCATGCTTGTTTGTTTGCTTCGATTTCTCAGACACAGGATGTTGTTGCTGCGAGGGTCAAGGTTGTTACTATGGCAACAGCGCATGTAACTCTAGGCCAGTGAGGAGCTGCATACTAAAACAGAGAGAGAGATCAAGACAGAAGAGGAGAGGAGAGAAAGGGGAGTAGAGACGAGTTCAAGCAGAGGGAGGTCACTCAGTTGTCTTCACAGAAGGCGGAGAACAGGTCGGAGATAAAGAGCACTACCAGTCGGTCACTCAGACATTTCGGGAAGTTTAATAGTGGCTGACTAGGTAAAGCCAAGAGACAGTGAATGGACCAACTGAAAGACAGCGAGTGTCTCTTAGTCGAGTGTAAGGCTGGTTGTACATTCTTTCAAGCTTGGTAAAATGTTGAATGTTCATACTAGGGATGTCCGATATTATCGGCCGACCGATATTATCGGCCGATAGGCAGTAAAATGTGATATCGGAAAATATCGGTATCGGAATTCTTTTTTTTTTTTTTTTTTACATTTATTTAACCTTTATTTACCCAGGCAAGCAAGTAAGAACCAATTCTTATTTTATTTATTGTCAAAAGTATGCATGTTGGTTTAATTCAACAACAAGAGATATGTAATGTTAATTTTTACTTTTTTAATTATCATATTTTGCACAGATAATGCTTACATTTAGAAAGCCTTTTGAATGCATCCAGTGAAATTATTAATTACCTGAAATTATTCAGTTTTTTTGGGGGGAAACCCTGCATATATCGGTATCGGTTGATATCGGTATCGAAATTAAGAGTTGGACAATATCGGAATATCGGTATCGGTAAAAAAGCCAATATCGAGCATCCCTAGTTCATACTGTTCATTTGGAGGGCAATTCATTTCACAATCTGCTCTCAGATTGTCCCAGATGAATGCAATCACAGTATGAGTATAATTCTGATTATTCAGACTATTCTGATTACCTAAAAGGTTTGAACTGAATTGAAATAATTTTTTGGGAGGGGGGGGGGGGGGGGGGGGAGAGATTCGTTGGAATCATGTGACGGAAGGGCTGACTGTCCGACTTAAGCATGAAATGCTAAAGGTGGGAGAGAACATCCCTGCCAAGTACCCAGCTCTTTCAGTGCTTCAGGGCAAACGAGGGATGGACTCTGAGCTTCTCTCTAGTGCTGGTGAGAACCAATGGCTGAGAGGAGGCTGCTGGCGAAGGGCCTTGAGGGTTGTAGGAGATCATTCACCCTCAGAAAAATGTGCCACTCAGTTGGAAGTAATATGAATGGATTCTTTGCGACAGCATTTAAACCATGTGATGCAAAATCTCATCATTGAAACCATAACAAATAAAATTATTTTAATTAGGGTGGTAGGCCCAATAAGCCACCACTCTATCAATGGTAAGGGGTTGCCTTTTGTCAAAGGCAGTGTTTCAACTTGGAATCCCCAGGGGAAGCGGAAGAGAGGGCGGCCTAAGAACACCTGGAGGCGGGACACTCAAAAGACAAAAAACTAGCTGGGGGGAGGCAGAAAGTACAGCCCAAAGCCGTTTTGGATGGAGAAAAGTCATAGATGGCCTATGCTCCATTGGGAGCGATGGGCCTAAGTAAGTAAAGTAAGTAATAGTGTCTCGAGGGGCAACAAGCTAATTTCCATCTTTCCTTGTTCCCAATTCCACCTGTCATCAGGCTGACCCCATGGGCACAGTATGACAGAGACCCTAAAGACTAAGGGCCCGCGTGCATTTACCGCATATTTCTGGGCGCAAGCGTCTTTTTTCAATTGTTCCTTCCCAATGAGGAGGGAGCGTATGCGGCCGCATGCTGCCGCCTATATGAAATGCGCTGCAGTCTGCTTCTTTTTTCAGCGCCTTTCAGTTTTTTTGTGCGGCAGCACCCAGCGTTTAAAGTTGAACACTTCTGAACTTTTCAGAGCGATGAGCTGAGCGTCTTTTCAGACAACCAATCACAGGCGTAGCGCTCGTGACACATTGGTAACCTGACACCGGAGTTGCCTGCCTGCCTACCCACAAGAGACGGGCCAGGAGCAGTATGAGGGCAAGCGTCTGCTGGTTGGTGGTCATTGCGATTCGCGACAAAGCACAAATACACTAATAACTACACGAATACACTAATAAAAAGCAAAGGGTGAACTGTGGTGTCAGGCAATAACTATATATATAATTAATATACAATAAAGTGTATTAAAATATGCTATATGTGCAAAACCGTGGCAGTAAAATACGATAAAACGTTTTTTTAACAGTGATACAAGATGGCTGTCGCTAGATTTCTTTCTCTGTCATTAGGTAGGTTGGTGAGTGACAGCTCGTTGCCATAGCTACAAAAGGCACGTGCTGCGTTTTTTTTCTTCTCGCCGCAAGCACTTCATCCCAGCACTACCAGCGCTCCGCCAGTGTTTTTCAGCTGGAAATGTGCTGTAGGTGGACGCATGCCCTAAGGGTGCAACAGTACATCATGCAGCGCATTCAGGCCAACGGAGAAAGTGGAATACAGCCAGAGGGTGTTTTTCCCCCCACAATCAAATATTAATTTTACTATCTAATGTACGTTTTTTTTCTATAAAAGTAGATTATTAATTTGAATATAGAATATTCGTTGACAGCCCTACTTAACAGTAACTGCACACTACTTTACCCCCGAGTGGAACATGGAAAGCCACATTCTGCAAACTTTCCCCCACTCTACCGAAATGAACGGTGAACCGTGACCGAGGTACGTACCAAACCGTGGTTTTTGTGTACCGTCACACCCCTACTAAAGAATGGTGATAGGCCTTATTAGGTAAGGCAGGAAACTTATATTGATCCAGACATACAGAACATCAGAACAGAAATTAACCTGGTTGGTTACCTGCCCAAGAGGCTGATTTCGTGGACAAACTTACAAAGCACAGCCAAAATAAATCCTGTGGTCTGTGTTCATAATAACCTACCCTGGTCGGGAGATAAAACTCACAACAAAAAAATCAGTATCAAAGTCTCAGTTATAAATGTATAAACTAGAATCATTTCATGAAATTAACCATGAAATAAATCTAAATTATGTGTGCCGTTATTCTTGGCATCTTCTCATTTTGACCTGAGCCCTGAGGCCTGGTACTATTGGATCACCTCCCCTAGAGTATAGAATATGAGGGTTGATGATTAATTGTTTTATTTCCATGCCATGCATAAAGTGTCCAACTCTCATGGGTTTATAAGAGAGCAACATAACTGTTGCAGTGTTCCACTATTACATTACCTAAAATACAAATTACATAAATATATATTACAGCTCAGTCTTAACAAAGTATTCTGCCTTCTCTCTAGGGGTGGGGGGAAAAAATCGATACGTAGTAGTATCGCGATACTTTGCGTGGCGATACTGTATCGATACAGGGACACCAAGTATCACTATTTAATTGTTTATAAAAAATAAAAAATAAATTTGTATAAGGAAGTTGCATTGTTCATTTCAATACCTGTAATAGTACAGTAGTCCACACACACGCACATGTGCATTCAGTTAAGTTGGGAATATGACTAATACAAACAGTTCAGTTTGTCAGGTACATGCAACACAGATTACAGTGTTTACATCTGTCTGCTTGAGAAAATACCATGTTCTGCAATAAAAATTATTGAAGTGAGATGAACACACTGAACTTTATTTTATTAGATAAAACATGTTGACAGTTTTACTTTGCAGTTGAAAAAAGGTAATAAATTGCAAATTCAATATATCGCAATATTAATATCGCAATACTCAGCATATATATTTAGTATCGCAATACTATCGTATCGTGACTCGAGTATCGTGATAGTATCGTATCGTGAGGCCTCTGGTGATTCCCACCCCTACTTCTCTCCCAAGCTTGGTAAATAACATTTGCTACAAAAAAAGTTCCTTTCCTGAAGCACAACAAGTTTTTCATATTCATGCCACTCAACATAAATGGAGGACATTCCATTAAAAAGTACATCCCTCACGTCCTCAGACAAAAATAATTAACCTCATTCACCTACAGTAGAACACACCAAGCAAAATCTGTCCTCCTCTGGGGTGGCATTAAACCTGCCAGTATCTAGGGCTAGTGGTAATGTCGCTGACCGAATCTGTGCACATAGCAGGGATCTTTGTCTTTTGTTTAAATTATACTTCACTTAAAGTTCTGCACTGTAACTATGGGAAATGTCAACATAGATGTGCTTTTTGTGCATGTATTGTAGTAAAGCATCGATCCCCACATAGCTTACAGGTGCTTGAGCAAAGCTGCTTGAGCAGGTCAGAAAGACAAAAATAGGGTTGTAGTCGATTATTTAGTTGGTTTGGTCTTAGTATATTATTAGTATATTATTTAGTTAGTTTGGTCTTAGTATATTATTTAGTTGGTTTGGTCTTAGTATATTATTTAGTTGGTTTGGTCTTAGTATATTATTTAGTTAGGTCTTAGTATGTTATTGGTCTTAATATTATTAGTCTTAGTATATTATTTAGTTGGTTTGTTCTTAGTATATTATTTAGTTAGTTTGGACTTAGTATATTATTGGTCTTAGTATATTATTTAGTTGGTTTGGTCTTAGTATATTATTTAGTTAGTTTGGTCTTAGTATATTATTGGTCTTAGTATATTATTTAGTTGGTTTGGTCTTAGTATATTATTTAGTTAGGTCTTAGTATGTTATTGGTCTTAATATTATTGGTCTTAGTATATTATTTAGTTGGTTTGTTCTTAGTGGGCTATATTATTTAGTTGGTTTGGTCTTAGTATATTATTTAGTTGGTTTGTTCTTAGTAGGCTATATAATTTAGTTGTTTTGGTCTTAGTATATTATTTAGTTAGGTCTTAGTATATTATTGGTCTTAGTATATTATTTAGTTGGTTTGGTCTTAGTATATTATTTAGTTAAAAAGATTGCATGTGAGGAAATATAATTCTACAAATTTGTTTAACAACTAATCACTCAGTTGACAAAGTTCTAAGAAATCCTCAGACCAGTTCTCTGGGTTTTGAGTGATTGAATTTTTTTATGTTCCAATTTAAACCCTCCAACAGTATGTTCTAAAATAAACCGACTTAAAGAACAGATTAAATTAAAACCACAGTGCGTGGGATGGAAACAAAACCTCACGGCACACTGCAAATCATTTGATAATCCAATCGCTGCTAATTGTAATGGAATGGTCTCCAGTGGTTCTCATGCCTGATCTTGACGGTCTACTTCAAGGTGACAGCTATCCAGACGGTTGGAGATAGCAGCTTTTAGCCCCATGACTTTGGGCTGGGCGATATGCCAAAAATATCATATTACTATAACTAAATCTCGCCATTAAAAGGGTACATGTGTTAAATGCAGAAAATTAAATCCCTTTGCTTTGATTTCTAGCATTGTAGACATGTTTCAGATCTTTCTATAGAGTAAAATTCTCTGATACCGAGGCTTGTATTATTATATACACCAGTATCGTTAACACCCTTACAAATGAAGCGCAGGCCAGACCCAAACACAAGAGACGCAGACAAGACGTGACAATGACGGACACAGAGACCAGATGTATACAGGCACGGTAGTAATCCACGCTGCATTAAATCACAAAACCAAACGGACATACAGGGGCCGACAGTCATGCACACATTATACGGAGCACTTCTAAACCCTTGACCAAGAGTCCCCAAAGCTTATGTTGCCGTCACGGAGACGGCAGCAGTCAGCAGAGCACAGGGGTCCTCAGGAGACGCAAAACAGACTCCTGCTCTGACATGGCCCACGTACACCCTTGGCAGATTTACAGATTTTAAGTGGTTTAAGTTTGTCTTCAAAACTTTAGAGTGACTGAAGGTTATGATGAGAGGGGCTTCCGGTGTCATGGTAGTGAAGACGCACATTCAAACCTGCTCCTGTAGCTTTTATAAAATAAAAAAATTTAAAGATTTATTTAGCGTTTTTCCAGCTTTATTGGTCAGACATTACCGACAGAGGAGGGGGAGAACGGGAGAAGATGTGGGGGAGGACATGCGACAAATCCGTCAAGGAGCAGGAGGCGAACCCGGGTCGGCCGTGTGGGTCTGCGAGGCAGTATGCGGTGCGCCACTGGGGCGCCCATAAAATCTAATTTTGAATGATCTCACTGGTCTTTTTTTTCTTTTAACATTCTTAGATGCAATTTATTTGGAGATCTCCACAGCTCTTGTAATTGAAATTAAAGAATTTGACATTATTGTGGGCATCAGCAACATTTGTGGAAAGTAAAGTCAATGATCTAGCAGCAGAGCGAAGTCGGGATGGTTGGTCCCAAGGGGTCCTGGGGTGGGGGAAGAAATGTCTTTCGCAATATAATTTTATTTTTATAATTTTACTTTTTATTATTTCCCTTTCCATTTTATTTCTATATGGGGTGTTTTGGGCCCTTGAATGGGGGCTCGGGATGTTTCACTTTATTTTATAGTATGTAATATATATTTTTTTCTTTTCTTTATATATTTTCTTTATATTATAACTATTTTATTGATTTAATTTGATTTAATATAATAGTCTTGTCATTATTATTATTAGTATTGCTGTTAACGTCCTGTGATGTCTTGTTTATTATTATAGTTACTGTATTGTGTTGTTTCATGTGGGAGAAAAAACTATTTAAAAAAAATTATAAAAACATAAAAAACTTTAGAGTGACTGTAAACATGGTCGGATTCTTCATAATGCAGCGATGTCAACGAGTCAGGCATGAACTGATGAGCTGCTACCGACATGGGTCTTTACTCACTGCTGACAAGAGTTTACTGATTAGCTAAAGACTCTTTACTCACTGCTGACAAGAGTTTAAACTGATGAGCTGCTACCGACATGGGTCTTTACTCACTGCTGACAAAAGTTTAAACTGATGAGCTGCTACCGACATGGGTCTTTACTCACTGCTGACAAGAGTTTAAACTGATGAGCTGCTACAGACATGGGTCTTTACTCACTGCTGACAAGAGTTTAAACTGATGAGCTGCTACAGACATGGGTCTTAGCTCACTGCTGACAAGAGTTTACTGATGAGCTGCTACAGACATGGGTCTTTACTCACTGCTGACAAGAGTTTAAACTGATGAGCTGCTACCGACATGGGTCTTTACTCACTGCTGACAAGAGTTTACTGATTAGCTAAAGACTCTTTACTCACTGCTGACAAAAGTTTAAACTGATGAGCTGCTACCGACATGGGTCTTTACTCACTGCTGACAAGAGTTTAAACTGATGAGCTGCTACCGACATGGGTCTTTACTCACTGCTGACAAGAGTTTAAACTGATGAGCTGCTACAGACATGGGTCTTTACTCACTGCTGAAAAGAGTTTAAACTGATGAGCTGCTACAGACATGGGTCTTTACTCACTGCTGACAAGAGTTTACTGATGAGCTGCTACAGACATGGGTCTTTACTCACTGCTGACAAGAGTTTACTGATGAGCTGCTACAGACATGGGTCTTTACTCACTGCTGACAAGAGTTTAAACTGATGAGCTGCTACCTACATGGGTCTTTACTCACTGCTGACAAGTTTAAAGCCGCTAGACTGATTAATTCACTCGTTTGAAGTTTGGAATCATTTTCAGTGCAGTATGTGTAACGACGTTGCAATAGTAGGCCCTTGGTGTGTAAACTCACTCTTAAGTTATAATATCCCCGCTTCGCCACCCAAATTGATTATTTTCAGGTGGTGGAATGGATAAGACTGGTGTTTAGCTTTCAAGTCACATGTCGCTGGCGAGTGGAGGGTTCGCGTTTCGAGGGGACAAGCGCAAAGTGCCCACCAGTAGCTTGTGACCACCGGTTATATATGCGCATGCCTACATGATGTGATGGAGAGTGTAACATTTTAAAAACTATGCACTGTAGGGCGGCCGGGTAGCGCAGCAGACTAAGCGTCTGCCTACCACCGCAGAGACGCTGGTATCGAATCCGGCTGTCAGCGGTGCCTCCGGCTGGCCGGTCGTCATACTGACACAAGTGGCAGTGTCAGCGGGTGGGAAGCCGGTGGGTGGTATCCTGGTCGTTGTAAACAGCGACTCCTACACGTCGGTCAGGGCGCCTGCACAGCAAGGGAAGGAACTGGTGAAGGTAGTGTGACCCTCCCACGCGTTACACTTCACCAATGAGAGTCCGCGCTGTTAGGTGAAAAGAGGCTGCTGGCTGTCTCCTATGTATCGGAGGAAGCATGTGGTAGACTTCAGGGCTCCCTAGACCGGCAAGTAGGGGGCAAATGCGCACAACGACCAGGAAGGGGAGGGGGGAATTGGCATAATGACTAAATTGGGATGGGAGAAAAATACAGAATAGGAGAAAAAGTAGATTTAATAAAACTATGCACTGTACACACCCACAACAAAAATACGTTAATAATTTCAAATACAGGCCACTTGGGTAGTTCAAAGTTTATTAAAAAATATTTCTTACGTCATAACCCGTGTTAGTGTGAATTTGACGTATTCCGCTGACATGTTTTGTCATTTGTTTCCATCCAAACACTGTGCTGTTATGACAACTTCGAGAGCTGAGAATTTGAAAATATTTAAAGTTTAAGCGGAAGGGTGCCGAGATTTTGATGGGTTTTCAATAGTCACCGTAGCAACAGCAGCAGCCACGACCGGCGCCCAGAAGTGCTTCCCTCGAGTGCTGCCAGCTGGGGATGTCGTCTAAAACGAACATGCTGCCTCAGGGAATCACAGATTTCACCAAGTTTCATTGTTGAAGTGTGTACAAGGCAAGGCCTTAGGGACTTAGCATCATACTCACACATCATCATCATCATGTCCCTTTAAATCATTTCTGGTTTCAGTATTCTCACACATGAATATAAACTCTGAACCGCATTGCCTATAATCTAGGCTCCATTACCCAATACCCATACTGTGATGCCTATACTATGTTACCTATGTTACTGTACCAACTCTGAACTCTGTTGCCTATAGGGATGGGTATCGTTAGGATTTTATCGATACTACTACTCTTATCGATACTGCTTAACGGTTCGGTACTTTATCGATACTCTTATCGGTTCTTTTTTATTTAGCAAAATAAAATAAATTATTAAGAACAGAATCGACATTGCTTTATTATTCTTTTATATAACTATATTACTGAACATGGCTACTTTTTTTTATCAATTAATACAAGCAGTCAGATAAATTAACTATTTTGGGACTTTCTATACCCAGCTGTTAAAAACGGTTCAATACTCCATGTTATTAGTAGAGGCTGTGACACTGTCATCCTTCCTCTAGCTGCTAGGGTGAAGGGACTTTGGGCTTGCTGGGACCGGTGGTGGTAGAGGGAGGAGGGTGGGCTGGGACATGGTGGCTGCAGCCTCAGCTTGAAGATCTTTCATCTTTCTAATATATTTGTAGCTAAACAATTAGCAAAGCAATTATATTTTATTTATTAGCCTATTCATAATAATTCGCTAACTCCGTATCTTGGCTTACATGCAGTGGACGTGGATGGAGATGGATCACTGCGAGCAAAGCAGTCGAAAACAGCGCATTTCTGCAGACTAATGTTATGTTGTGACAACAGATGTTTTGACAAATTGCTTGTATTGCCACCCTTACTGGCAAATGTTTTATTGCACCTGTGGCAACGTGCGTCGTCGGCATCGACTTTCGTAAAGTGTACCCAGACTTTCGAGCGCTTTGCTCTCTCCGCCATGACAAGCGCAGAGCTTGGTCTGTGTGTGCTGCGCTTCAGCAGCACGGAGCCACTGACTGGCACCTCCCTTAAGTACCCATGTGTGTATGCGTGAGTGAGTAATAATGGCTCGCTGCGGCTCGCTTCTCGTGCAGACAGAGAGAGGAGAGATAGTTCGCAACGTTTAAATTCCTCAAAAAAAAAAAAAAAAAAAAATCATAGTAATAATCATTTCTAGAGTATCGATAGCAGTACCGATAACGTCGGAGCTCATCAATACTCCGTTTTTTTCTAATTTAGTACCGGTTCCCGTTTAGAACCGGGGTCCGGGGGGCATCCCTAGTTGCCTATACTCAATTTATACCCGCCTACTGCCTTCACGGTCTACAACTGCCTTACACTGTAATCATAGCTACCTACCTCAAACTATAACTGTATACTATACTTTTAATCTAATCCAATATGTCACAAACACACATGCCAGTGGACAAACAAACAATTCCGCACAAACAACGCATCCAAATATGTCTGCTGGTACATCAGTGATACACAGGTGTATGAAGACATACCTGCACAGACATTTACACAAAGCTCACTTCAATAAACCTATTTTACTGTGGTCGCTCTTGTAGGTCTTATCCACTGTGTGTACTAGTCATAAATACATACTATACAATTTAGGAAGATTTGGAGAAATTAATATGGATATTGAGGATCCTAGGTGAATGCCAGACATATTTTCTTTACAACGTGACAGAAATTATATCGAGTGATATGAAAATTTTATTATTTTATCGCGATAACGTTTTTGGCCATATCGCCCAGCCCTACTGTAGCCTACAATTAGTGTTCACTGTAGCCTACTATTAGTGGTGTTCACTTCTTTTCCTCATCACTGTAGCCTACTATTAGTAGTGTTCACTGTAGCCTACCATTAGTGTACACTTTTCCCCCTTTTCACAGTAGCCTACTATTAGCGACATTCACTTCTTTTTCCATATCTGCTACGTTTACCCTGGCAGACTGATGCGACCAGGGACTTGAGCCCAAAGAAGCCTCCACTCTCAGGGGTATGAAGCAGGTGACCCTACTCCTATGTCCTTTCCTCTGAGAAGGAGAGAAAAGAGGGTTCTTTCTGGGAAGCTGGATACTAGAGACAGGAGGGTGGGAGGGGGGAGAAATGAAAGAGTGAAAAAAGGAAGAAAGAAGGGGGTGGAGTGCATAAGAGAGACAGACGGAGAGATGGAGGTAGAGGGAGAGGTAGCAAAAGGAGAGAGGGAGAAACCAACCATGAGTGGAAGGCCAGAGGGATGAGAGGGGGGTGCAGAGCAGTAATGTTCCTATCTATGCAGAGGTCAGCTGACGGACGACGCCTCAGTAACAGGTGCACGGACACATGAACGTAGGGCTGGCATGGACAACATGTTGATACACATCATATATCTGTGTTGTTAACGTATCGCATCATGTGTTTTTGCTGATATTGAGAAATCATTACACAATTTCGTTGTCCAAGTTAATGCTAAAAAGAAAATATTACGCGGGCGGTCAGGTGGCGTAAGCGGGCGTTCAGGTGGCGTAACGGAGATTGCGTTAGTCACCAACCCCGGAGCGGCTGGATTCGCCTGTTCGAATCCAGCTCACAGCTCCGGGGTTGTCACCAGCTTGGCTGGCCGTTCACACTAATACAATTGGCAGTATTAGAGGGTGGGAGAAGCTGGCGGGGTGGGTCCGGGTCGTTGTAAACAGCGACTCCTACAGTTCGGTCGGGGCGCCTGCTAAGCACGGATAGGATCTAAGTGGGATAGTGTGATCCTTCCACACGCTACGCCCTCTCGGTGAGAATCCGCGCTGCCAGGTGAAAAGAAGCGGTTGATTGGCTGGACGTGTGTCGGAGGAAGCACGTGGTCGTGGTAGCCTCCACTCTCCCAGACCGACTGTGGGGGGTAAGTGCGCAGCGACCAGGAAGGGGATTGGGAATTGGCATAACGACTAACATTGGGATGGGAGAAAATCGGAGGAAAAAGGAGGGGGGAAAAGATCAATTAAAAAAAAATAATAATAATTACATCCGATTTTCTGTAGTATCCCAGAATGCCAATTTAAGTTAGACACTGTACAACTCTCTGCAAACCGATATGGCTTACCCAACATGTAATTTTGTAAAGTTGATGACCGGAATTGACGATTATTAGCAAAATAGCAATCGACATACCAATCCACCAATCAGACTCTTGAGCACCACTGTAGCTCAGAACGAATGGCACAGAAACAGTGATACTACCTACCGAGGCTTTGCACAAAGCGGTTTAGCCGAGGCGCACGCTAAGGTTGGACCAAGTAGTACATTTCAATAAGACCTCAGACTGCAACCTTTGGTACTCAGCCAAAACTGCTCTTGCCAAAAACAATATTAACACGCCTCCTTGAACACACCAATTATAGACGTCACATTATCAACACAGTTAATGGCAAGAGCAGTTTTAAGCTAAACACCGGATCACATGGAACTGATTGCTCACCTCCTCCACCAACTACTTTCCCGGAGGAAACCCTGACCGTCCACACGATCCGACGCTCTCCTGGGCACTATGGCTGTACCGAATGTAATTTTTTAACATTCGAAGCTTCGATTGAAGTATTCGAACCAAGCTTCGAATGTCTATAAAAAAATTAAAATTACTTTTTTTTACTAAATCCTCAATTTGAATGGTGATTCATCTGATTAAATTAGTCTTTTTCTTTTATTAAATCATCTTTCTTTAACACATTGACGACCACGGCTTGCAGTGTAATATATGGCTGGAGGACAACGCTTTGTCAACAAACCGATGTACTTTCTAACAGCTATATAATCTGTCCATTCTCATTGTCACTTGAGTGCATAAACCATGCCTTCATAATGGCTTAAAGAAAATAAAAATCCATCGGTTGGTTGTCATTTTATAGTGCCGTGAATAGAAGGTTTATCGCAGTTTTCGCCTAGTCTTTTTTCTGGGGAGCTAGATAATAGACTAAAGGCTAGTCACGTTATATCAAACGCCATTTCTGCTGTATATATACGAATGAAATAAAACAAACTGCGTAGCATCCGGACTATTACAGAGCATCTATGGATGAAATGGGGGCGGCGGGGGACGCCGATTACTATTATTGATTAGCAATACAGTGTGCGTTCACGTAGCTATTTTCACTGATCGATCACGTTGCGTTTTAAAACAATGTCCAATCCAGCTGTAATTTGGGGGAATAGTATCCTACCGCCCATGTGATCGCCGGCAGCATTTCGTCATTAGTCATCGGAATCTGGTAGATCGATATGTCCATTGGTTGATCATAAATCCCATTATTCCAGGCTGAAATCTGCGTTCGGTAACGGGATCAAAGGTGGAGTCTGTTCGGCTGGGATCGAGGCTCATATGAAACGCCCACAGACAGTAAAAAAAAATTCAATCGCCCTCAATGATACTGCAGTGGAGCGATGGCACCCCTAAGCGGATCTGGCCGGTATTGCATGTTTCGAAAATCAAATATGCGGGTAGGTCCTGCAAGTCGATCGGGGACGTTAATAGCGTTATTAACACTTTGACTGCCGGAAAACGCTTAAAAGCGTCATTCCCGGCCATGCTCAAGTTGCCGGAGGACGCTTTACAGCGTCCTTATATCAATATTTCAAAAATCTGCGATCGGATTCATATTTCCCCTCCGCTGGCCTGAGATCCACCAGGAGGACCCACTGAGCTCTCTAGCGGTTCAGGAGCGCCATCTGGTGGCCGATCGGCGCAATCGCCAAACAGGAAGTGCTATGGAGGTTGTGCTGGTCGGCCGTATTACTTCCGGGCACTCTGTTTGGCTACCGGGACTCGATCTCGACACAATACATAGTGATCGATTGCCAATAACTCGATAAACAACATGATTTGGACATATATACTATTATACAAGCTGGAAATGGACCCGATATTTCTACATACCATAATAGGTAAATGACTGTTCCACGCTCATCGCCCAACGGCGCGAGGAGGATACGGTAAGATTCAGCGTTATTTTTGATCGTATTCCATATAAACTGTTATGATGAACATATCACCCACACTAGATGAATGATATAACACTGCCCACGGAATTATAAACTATCCCCCGCCCATCCGGTCATCATCAGATCATACGTAGATCATTCTAGAAGTACGTCCAATTGAAATTTTTTATATCGCCCCGATTGCCATCAAACTGTATTTCATCATCAATATAATGCATTTGGGGCTATATATATCACGTTCTGGAGAAAGCTGCAGAAAGAGATGAAAACATACTTATACATTAGACCATACTTTACTATGAATATGTGAATGAAAAAGTTTAACGTTGCTACACAATGAACAATACATATAGGACTTTGAATGGGCCCTAATAATGGCAATGTAGCAATAGAATTTAAAAAGTTATAGCCCTGCAAAGAAGGGGAATTTCTCCATAGACAAATAGCGCTGGCAATCCACAGTCATTTTCCGGATTTCTGGCCGGCACCCATAGTGTTAATATGGAATAAAACAATAACAACTTGCCACGAGTTAACTCGTGGCTCTGGTCCACAACGCATGGCACCGAAACACGAGTTAACTCGTGGCTGGTCCCTATAGTGTTAATGAATATAACTCATCAGTTTAGTCAACATAAATAATCCAATAAGGGCATGGTTGGTATGAAAGTGATGGTGACGTCTTATAGTTAGGGCTGACCTTCGAAGCTTTTTTTGGCAATCGAAGCTTCGGGGCCGAGCTTCAATTTTAATTCGAAGCTTAAAAAAAATTAAGACAAATTTATATATTAAAAAAAAATTACTTATGTTGCGAGACTTGTACACTTGTAAACTTTGTTGTTTTTAAAAGTGCTCTATAAATAAAGTGGATTGGATTAATTAATTAAGTAGCCCCTTTCGTGACTGTGACGCAGCCAACAAGGTTTCATTCGGCTGCCCTGCCTGGGTGCAGTGGGGCTGCTCTCACAGCCAACGACATGACATTACATAATTATGTTGCAACCTTCGTCTATCAAGCAAACAATTATATAAATATTTATATGTAGTTGATAGAGACAAAGACAGAATTCGACTTAATTAAGCACGTTTTATTAAGACATATTTTTATATGGGTCGGGACACTTTAAAAAAGCAGCACAATGAACACAAATCTGTCCGACATAGTCTTAAATAACAAACGGCATTGCTTCGCTTCTTCGTCGACATGTCTGCTGCACATGTCCTTGTTGTTTTCAACACAGATAATCTCCACATGCTTGTTGTAGAGAGGTGGAGTCGAGGCGCCGCTTACTTTCGTTTAATTGGAATGGAGGCGGGAAGGCGCCGCTTACTTTAGTTTCATTGGAATGGAGGCGCAAGATTTTGGAGGCACAACAAATAAAATTTAGAATATTTTTATATATTTTTTTTATTTTAAACTTCGCTTTTTTTATGTTCGAAGCTTGTGCCATCGAACGAAGCTTCGAAGTATTTAAGACAGCCCTACTTATAGTATAATATTATAATATTAGTGTAGCCTAATCTTTAACTGCAACTGTGAAGAAAACCCCCATTGGTTTAAAATGGATTGAATAGACAAATGTTTTATTAAAAATAAAAAATTCGAATGTTGATTTAGAATTCGAATGTCAACATTATGATCGAAGCTTCGAAGCATTGGGTACAGCCCTTGTAGCTTTGACCGTCCACACACCGACGCTCTCCTGGGCACCACTGTAGCTCTGAATGAAACCCTGACCGTCCACACGACCCGACGCTCTCCTGGGCACCACTGTAGCTCTGAATGAAACCCTGACCGTCCACACGACCCGACGCTCTCCTGGGCACCACTGTAGCTCTGAATGAAACCCTGACCGTCCACACGACCCGACGCTCTCCTGGGCACCACTGTAGCTCTGAATGAAACCCTGACCGTCCACACGACCCAACGCTCTCCTGGGCACCACTGTAGCTCTGAATGAAACCCTGACCGTCCACACGACCCGACACTCTCCTGGGCACCACTCACTGTAGCTCTGAATGAGTGCCGTGGAAACAGTCATACAGCCTGGTAGGCTTGGGCGGCATAATTTTTTTCACACCGTCATACACTACCGACATAATACCCCGGTATACGGTATATGACGGTATGACTTTCATTTTCGTCAGCGGGGGGGGGGGGCAACCTGTGTTACCAAGTAAACAAATCACGTCGTTTTTAGCTCTCAGAATGGTAGCCAGAAGCCTGCAGCATCTAGTGCTACTATCAACGTTAGCATGTAGCCTAGCCATGGCAGACTATTTGATTCCTTAAGGGCTCGAAATTGCCTGGGTTTTAGTCATATGCTCCCAAAATGCTCCCGCTGTTTGGCTACTTCTATGTGCAGTGAAAACTACTCGAATGCTTTATAACCTAGTCATTGATTTAGTTCAGGGTATGCAAAGATTAGCTGCGGAGCTAACGCTAGCTAACGTGAGCTAACGCTAGTTAATCAAGCTCACATAGAGAGATAAACAGCTGACAGCGGATAGTACAGGTACAAATACAATAACAAAGCGGGTGGGGGCTGTTGTGTAAACCTTGTACTCTTTAGTTCACATATAATGAGACGGATTATTTGCTTGCTCCACCAGTGCACCACAACAACACACACCAACTCTGGTCACAACGTTTTACGGTATTTTCACAGCACTGTCGCAACATTACCGTAAAACGTGAACACCGTTGTGATACACTCGCTCCACTAGTGAGGACTGGTCTCGCCCTCTGCTGGTGCGTGTGTGCACTACACTCAAAACTCTGTTTCACTGTAATAGAAACTGAAGCGCATCTGTGATTTTGACGCCGGTATTGATTTTCAATACCGTCGGGATTTCTAAATACCCTGGTATACCGTAATACCGTCCAAGCCTACTGCCTGGACTATCACTTTACACCCACCTCGCTTGCCATCAGTTACTCAAAAAACAAAACCATCTCATTAACTCCAGGTCTCCCTCTCCTCTTAGGTAACAGCTTCACTCACCTGGCAAGGCTTAGTCAGTGAGTGAACAGTACCAAAACACCCTTTTGCGACATAGATGCGACAAGCAGTTCTATAGGTTGCTCTGTCGGTCAGGCTCCATTGCATTTGTGGTTGCAGCTATCGCGAATTTGGGCAAATTCAATTCATGCCACTGGGGGGTGCAGAATGATTACGAGGCAGCAGTTACCAGAGCCATCTGGAGAAATCATTGGCTGGGGCACCAAAACATAGAACACTGCCTTTTTGTCTTTTGTTCGAAATCAGTGTTTTGCTTGAAAATAAAGTTTCACATAATATGTTTTGTTAACTAGCTAATTTCTAAGAACTAACTAGCTAACATTAAAAGGGGTGGATGTTGCAAATTTGTTACGCCCTCACTACGAGATATGAAATATACAATTTGAAATTCTAAATCCCCTGCCTTATCAGTAGAGAGACATCGGCATTAGAGGACAAATTCTAAAGCAACTTATTCAATGCACTTGTTGCAATGTAACTGAGTCACTTACACACAAAGGCCCCACATGGTTCACACTCTCCACTCTCAGGTTCTCCAAGAGATTCACCAAACTGAGGCAGACGCAGACACAAACCAAACTGGTGGCAAATCAAGAGTCCTATGACTAGAGCCCGACCCATAATGGATCTTTGGGGCAGGAGGAGAGATTGTGATAGAGAACAGAACAGATATATGCGTTTCCCACTGCGTGTGTCTATGCCCAGATTAGGAGTTCCGGTGATGAAACCAGCTTGTACAGCAATCAGGCCGATGCCCATATATGGAGTTCCACCACAACCGGCCAGAGTAACGGCAACTGTGTCTAATTCACGGAGTGCAGCTGCTGCTCGTTACCACACTGATTGGAGAGGGAGAAAAAGGGTGAAAAGACAGAAGATTGGGGGACCTTGGCCGGCAAATCCATGGTGGACGCGAGTAGAGAACAATAACATGCTGTGTATGATCCGTTTAGGAAGGAGGAATCTGCTGTGTGCTACTACCCCCCTGCCTGTCTGACTACCCTCCGCCATGCCCGTCCCTGGACTGTCTGAGAAACCGTCTCAGTGTACTGAACCCAGCTACTGGACCTCGACCATTCTACTGGACTGTGGCCGGGAGCTTGCTGTGTGCGTTAACCCCCCCTTCCTTCCAACAAGCGGCAATAAAACGTTTAATTTCTCTGGTTGTAGACCTTGAATTTATAGTTTTCAGTCAAGTGAACACTGTACAACAGCTATTCCCAAACTGGGGTACGAGCAATGACATCGGATCGGGGGTACGCCAAAGAAATGGGATTTAAGGCATGCGTTCTCGTTCTGATCAGCGGGAACGCACCGCGTCTAATGTGAATAGCCTACACAAGAACACAATCGATCTGCGAGAAAACGCAGGGCGATATGCGCGCAGCGGGGAAAGCTGACCACAATCCAGCTTTGGTTGCGGGCATGTGCGCGAAAAGGGCACGCATGCGGCAATTGTCCTCACCTACACTGGCCTCATTGAAAATTAATTACCGCTCCCCGTATGAAACAGCCTTTAGATTTCCAAACAGTCCAAGGTAGAAGCACACCCTTTTCATTGATCTGGTGAGTCAATCACAAATTGTGTGAGCTGTGTGAGAGGACTTTTACAAGGCTAAATAAAGATCAAATGTATTGATAACTAGAGTTGTTCCGATACCGATACTAGTATCGGAAATGCCGCCGATACTGCCTAAAATGCTAGTATCGGTATCGGCGAGTACACGTAAATTCTAGCCTCCGATCCCATGATGTAATTTATCTCCTGCCGAGTCCTGCGGAGAGTGAGGATTATAAAATGAACATGTTTTAAAGTGTGATGCTGTGTCATTTTAACAGCAGATACACTTTCTTAAATTCCATTGTCCCCGACAGTGCGGTGTGACGGGGAGCTCGGACGGGAATCGGGATGTGTTTGGCTGGTGTTATGATAGCATTAGCTGGAAAGATAGCTAGTTGGAACATCCGCTTTTAACGTTACATCAAATCAGATGATCGCCTGTCCTTTCTCCAGGACCTAACACTGTGCGTGACCGTCTATCAACAATAATGCACCCACGGTGAATTGTATTTAAGTTAAGTAGCTACGGACTAGCGTTAGCTGACTATTACTAACGTTATCTTAATGTCGATGCGGGAAGGCGAGCTAGGTCAGTTAGCTTAGCTTGATAACGTTACCGTGTCTAAAGTTGGTGCTATTCACATAATCCAGCAATAATGGCTGCAGACCTGCAAGCAAAGTACAGCAAGTGCCAAAGGATAAGAGTCTGAGGCGGAGTTTCAAAAGAGAATGTTGAATATTTATTTTGCATCAAAAACCACAACATGAACGTTCTATCTGCCACTAGTTTACAGACTGAATAGGGTATATCTGCAGAGCCACTGAGTAGCGAGTGCAACACCGTTTAATGTCCGTGTGGATCATTGGAGTAGGGTATATCTGCAGTGCTGCAGCCCATACTCATTGATTAATGATACTAATACAAATCTATACAATCACCTGTTGTTGAATAAATACCATACGTTCTAGTTATTACTAAAAAACAGTATAACAGTATCTAAAAAAAAAAAAAAAAAAAAAAAAGTATAATTTATATAATTAAAAAAAAAAAAAAAATTTAATGCACTGGTATCGGATAAATATCGGTATCGGCCGATACCCAAAGCTTAGGTATCGGAATCGGATCGGAAAGGGAAAAATGGTATCGGAACATCTCTATTGATAACTCACTGTTATATATATATATATATATATGTGTAGCAGGCTTACAAACATGGCAAAAGAAATGTGAGCGCGCTGTCCCTGGTGCTAGAGGGGGTACTCAGCTGTCCCTGGTGCTAGAGGGGGTACTCAGCTGTCCCTGGTGCTAGAGAGGGTACTCAGCGGGAGGTTGAATGTCTGAGGGGGTACGGGACTATAAAAAGTTTGGGAGCAACTGCTCTACAACCACACAAGTGTGTCACTATATATATATTATAGATATATATTACAGTATGTATGAAGAATATCGGCCAATATATCGATATTGGAATATTTTACTCTCCAATATATATACTTTTATGTAGTCCCAGATTTGACTTCTTCCACCTTCAGCCATCTGAAAATGACCACACAAAAAGATATTAACTGAATTATATTTGAGCTGGAACCAAACTAGTTTGCATTGCATGTTCTATTATATATTCCATTCTAAATAGCTTAAGTATTATTATGACTGAGTTATATAGAAACAATGGAGTCGAAGCACGCTCTGCTGGACAAATTGATGACAAATTACCTCAAGCTATTCTCTCTGCATTATGCTCTGTAAAAAAATAAAAGGTTTTCATATCGGCGCCGTCTATCGGGCCAATACCTATGCATGCTCCACTGCTCCACTCTACAGATACAGTGAGATGCTGCTGCTCCACTCTACAGATACAGTGAGATGCTGCTCCACTCTACAGATACAGTGAGATGCTGCTGCTCCACTCTACAGATACAGTGAGATGCTGCTCCACTCTACAGATATAGTGAAAGGATGAGGGAGAGATGCAGAGTGCAGCTCCCACATCACCCAGGAATAAAAGCTCTTGTATTAGTATTCCTCCAACGATCATTCAGCATCAGCAATCCCATCCCACTACTGGAAGATTGAAACCCGCCGTTAGAAGAGGCAAAATGTGAAATCAATGAAAATGAATTATCGGGCCTTAACCAAAAACAAACGGACCGGTAATGTGTAACTCGTAGCCTTGGCAGGGTTGTCCACAGGGACTGAATTCATCTGATCATGAATTCAGCCTGAAGTCTTAGTTTAGTTTAATAGGATCTCCATTAGCTATAACACTGCAGCAACCAATATAGTAAAGGTGTATAGTCGTGTGACCTGAGCAGTGATCCTAGATCAGTATTCCTTATTCATAGAAGTGTGATAAACAAATATGGGCCCAGGAGGTACATTTCTAATTCAGCCAGTGCTGTAAATCAGAAGGTTGTGCAGCCGGTGCCGTCGTTACACCGTTTAGGGAAATCCTGCTAGGAATAATACTCCTTACATCATCTTTAAACTCACGAGAATAATACTATTTATTTCTTGATGAAACACTGGCAACATGAACTAGGGCTGGGCGATAAAACGATAACGATAACTATCGCGATAAATTATTTCCTCGAAATAAACATGAAACGTGGTCGCAAAGTTTCGATATATCGATTTTCCAAGCTTGGATATGAGCACACGCACTAACAACCAATCAGTGAAGGAGATGGCCGACAGTGAAGGAGACCCGCGGTGCACCTCTGGGTAGTGAGGTAGGACTCTAGTAGTAAACAAGGCTGGCTAGGATAACTAGCTTGCACGGCGCCATTTTATATATTTACGTGCCGAGTATGTGTGTGGCGTGAATTCTGAGGCCACGTTTATAGTAGTGTGGGGTATACAGTGGACGCCGTTTCAATATATTGGGGCGGAAGAGAGTATTTTAGGGTAATATTTAGTATATTGTCATGGAATACACCGCTTAGAAACAACAGGCTGGCTAGGATAACTAGCTTGCACGGCGCTATTTTATATATTTACGTGCCGAGTATGTGTGGCGTGAATTCTGAGGCCACGTTTATAGTAGTGTGGGGTATACAGTGGACGTCGTTTCAATATATTGGGGCGGAAGAGAGTATTTTAGGGTAATATTTAGTACATTGTCATGAGATACTCTGCTTGTCAGCTAACTGCTAACGTGCGCGGACTGATGACGACATCAACATTCGCAGCAGCAAAACAAGTCTATTATATATATCTATGCTATTAATAGCCCGTCCATCGCCGCCGGGCATAAGTTAATTAAACTTGACAGACATTATATCGACGATAATTATCGATATCAAGTTATATGAAAATAATTGTATCATTTTATCGCGATAACGTTTTTGGCCATATCGCCCAGCCCTAACATGAACTACCAAAAGCCTGGATAAAAGAGGACGTCCTTGTACGTCTGTGTTGTCGGAGACACATTGGAAATGTCAATTAGTAGGCCACCTCCCGGGTGGCATCTGCACCAGTTAGACATGCCTCGGTTTATTGGTCGTGACAGTCTGACAAGCGGCGAGCAGGAGCAGCTTTGATCCCCTTCTCGGCCTTAAAAAGGGAAAATCCACCCTCAAATAAAATTCACATGAGTTTGTCTGTGCCATTCTGCCTGATGGGTTGAAACGTTGCTTGTGTATTCATGTGATCAAGTGTGTGGATATCCATTTCCTTCAGTCTTCATGTGTACTTTTCTCCTGCACCTGGGCTAAAGACACACAGCTCCTCTACCGTGTCTGCCACCGTTTCAAACAGTAGTCCTTCAGTCAGGGATCTTACCTGCCACCTCCACGATGTCGCCAGGCATAATGTCCCTGGCCTTGATCCTCTGGACAGACTTCCTGTCCTGGCGGTACACCTTGCCAATCTCCGGTTCATACTCCTTCAGCGCCTCGATGGCGTTCTCCGCATTTCTCTCCTGAAAAGAAAGAACGGAGAGGGGTGAGAAAAAAGCGATCCACCGATATGAAGGGTTTTGGCGGATAGCAATAACCGGGAATACTGTGGCTCAAGAGGTAGAGCGGTTGTCTGGTAATCAGAAGGTTCTCGGTTCGATTCTGGCTCCTCCCGGGCAGCGTGTTGAAGTGTCCTTGAGCAAGACACTTAACCCCCAACTGCTCCCCATGAGCAGGTCGGCACCTTGCATGGTTGCCTCCGCCATCTGTGTGTGAATGTGTGAGTGTGAGGCATAAGTTGTAAAGCACTTATATGAATGCTGTCCATCCATTTACTTGATGAATCAACAAGTCTCCACTTTGATACGCTCAGAGTTCCTGTAACACAATAACAACAAAAGTCCTTTACATAATCAGTGTAGACTGAGGAAATTAAAGGGGAACACCACCCAAAGTGAAGAATGCGGATGCAGCGCTAATGATGGAGCATCGCCGTCGGTTGTGTGATAGTAAAGGGTTAACCTTCTGTTGTGTGGCAGTGAAAGGGTTAATACCCAAATTACCTTTACCGGTATTCTAAAGTAGTGTTCTCAGTTCTGAAACAGCAAATGTACACATAATATACTCTGGGTGCTCTCAGTGTCATCTTATATTACATATTTTTATACTTGCATATTTTCCAATTCATCGTCTATGGAGCAGCTTCAGAGTTTTAGCTTTTAGGAGAGAGTTGTTCGTTTTCACTAACATTTTTGGACCATCTTAGACCAGAAAAGTATCGCTGCTGGCGGGACAAAACCTCATAACTCCAAAAACCCAACTTTTCAGCAGATGAAAAAAACGAACACAGATTTGAGGGCGAATAGAGTTACGAGGTTTAAACAGATGATTGGTTTAATGCTTTCCCATTGTGTAGACTTTGTAAAACCACACACACATGGAGGATGATCTACTGAGTTGATTATTAAAAAAAAAAGAAAAAAAAAGGGGGTTAGGAGGTTTTGTCCCACCAGCAGCGGTATGTACACATTCTTTAAATAGGTGCAGTTCCCCTTTAACTCAATTGAACAGATAATTTAGAAACATAAATGCAAGAGCCAACCAAACAAATATATCACAATCAACAAAAACAATATTACACTTTGTTACATGAGCTCCATATCAGAGGTTATCAAAACAAGCCCCTTCAGGATCATTCCACAGTGCTACTATGGTACCCGCCGTATGACGTCAGTATATTCCATCAGATAAGGCAACCTTTCCTCTCTCCCACTCTCCAAACCCTCTCCCTTCCTCTCTGGTTGCCCACCATTAGCATTGTGTTGTGGTACAGCTGACCTTTCTGTCTCAGAGGGCTCCCTGCGGGACCAGCACCCTGGCAGGCAGGACTCCACTGGCCAGGACAGGAGAGGACAGGCCAGGACAGGAGAGGACAGGCCAAGACAGGAGAGGCCAAGACATGAGGAGAGGCCAGGACAGGACAGGCCAAGACAGGAGAGGAGAGGCCAGGACAGGCCAAGACAGGAGAGGCCAGGACAGGCCAAGACATGAGGAGAAGCCAGGACAGGACAAGACAGGAGAGGAGAGGCCAAGACAGGAGAGGACAGGACAGGCCAAGACATGAGGAGAAGCCAGGACAGGACAAGACAGGAGAGGCCAGGACAGGCCAAGACAGGAGAGGACAGGACATGAGGAGAAGCCAGGACAGGAGAGGAGAGGCCAGGACAGGCCAAGACAGGAGAGGAGAGGCCAAGACAGGACTCAAGCCCTGCTCGGTCTCGTCTTTCTCAGAGGAAAGGAACATGTACAAAATGTCATTAATGGTGGTGATGATGGTGGTTGAAGAGGGCTAGAGTTACAAGGTAGCAGGGACTTATCAAAGGCTGTAGTGAGACTCCGTTGCCTTGACTTCAAAAAGGACTTCAGAAACAGCCCCTAGCCATCTATATTCATCAGGGAGGGCCTCTACTACAGCACTACCCATACTGGCTTTGTTTCCTTCTACTGTAGTTAATGACCCGACCGTACCCCCACCCCCCAGGGCATTGGCTGGGCAGACATTTACAAGACAATACAACAGAGCTGTAAAGCATCAGACAGAGCCACACTGTACCAGCAGGAGGTGTGTGTTATCTAGCCGAGAAGGAGCTTTGTGTGTGAATTACAATGAGACCTTCTCTACGTGGGTAATTGCTCATTTATTTTATTTTTTACACATAACTGTTCCATGACAGTCGGAACATTTTAATTCCTTTGTTTATGTGGCGGTTAGGCTCAGTTAAACGGTTCTAAAAGGATGTAGTTTGGTTTCCACATCATGTGTGGAAAAGTGGCCATTTAGGCTCTACAACTTAGGCCCCGTTTAGACGGAAACGCTAGCAGGTGAATCCGCAAAAATATTTTTTCGGATGTGCCTTTCGTTTATACGGAAACAGCGTTTTTACGGGGTGAAACCGCAAAAAAGTGAGACTACCTTCCAGGGTGGAATTCCTAGAAACGCAAAAGCTTTGCGCTCTCGTCTAAACTGTTAAAACGTATAAATCTGATAAAACGATGACGAAAGGGTTGTCACGGCTCTGGTCGCGCGTACTGCTTACGTCACAGGTAGCAGGTATGCGCCAGTAGCCGAGACGTAAACAAAGCAAGTATGTCTGACTTATATCAACGGAGATCACCTGAAGGCTACATTGGCAGTACTTTTAACCCTTTCACTGCCACACGACAGAAGGTTAACCCTTTACTATCACACAACCGGCTGTCGTGTGGCAGTGAAAGGGTTAAATACACAAGAATCTGTCCCGCGGCGTGAGTGGACCCACTGTCTGAGTGACTCTGCTTTGGTGCAATCACATTCCCCATCCACAGTCTGCGAATCAGAGGCAGAGTAGGGCGGGTCTTCACAGCACGTCATGTGACATATGCGCCAATCGTGTGACAGTGGGGCTCCGTCGTCTCGAGTCGTTACAGCGTCGTCTGCACGCAGAATTCCATCCCAAAACGCTCGTCTAAACGTAAAATTTAAAGTGAAACCGCAAGATGACTTTTGCGGTTTCTGTTCACAAAACGCTCGTCTAAACGGGGCCTTAAACAAGTTGTAAAATACACTCTGGAAGATTCATGTAAAGTGACCACTTTATTCATTTCCAGATATTCCATTTGCCCACCCAAAATAATTTATAAAACTCCCAGAATGTCCTCGTCTAGAATACAACCTTCTGAAAATTCTCGGATTTTCCACAAATTCCATACCTACCAAGGACCCCCGTTTGTTGGAAACCAGAGTTTGAAAAAAAAAAGTCACTCCAAACTTTTGTACATTTTAGTATTGTATATTTTGTGTAGTGTTTGGTCTTTATTATTTTACTTGAAGCACACTTCCACGAGAGTCATACAGAACCAAGCATTTTCACCTTATATGTGACAAATAAATTGAAACTTGAACTACGACCCCCTAGGTATGGAATTCTTCATTTTAAAAAGGAACACGCCAACATTATGGGAAAGGTGCTTACAGTCCTCTGTGCATTCAGTAGAAAGTCATCAGGCTGCAAGCTAGCCTAGCACAAATGAATGAAAGCAGATACGGACCACTAGGCTAGCTGGTCCGTATCCGCTTCCATTAATTTGTGCTAAGCTAGGCTAGCTTTCTACTGAACAGAGGGGGAATTGGCATCCTACTTCTTGTCTGACTCTGGAGAAAAGGGTAAGCATATTCCCCATAATATTGGCATATTCCTTTAAACCTACGGGCAGTTATTTGATCTGAAGATCAACAGTTCAGCTAATTTACATGCATTGGGGTGCTTACAGAGCAAATTTGAAATTAATAGGCCAAAACTTGGTTCTGCAATCAAATGTCGCCAAAAACAGTTTTTGTTTTGCCAGTTCGTCATGGATGTAAATGAGGGTAACCTCTGTCTCACGAGTTGAAATAAAGGTTTGCAATTAAATTAAATATCTTGTCTACGGTGTAGGCAGGGTTGTGAGCATTCATAGATCTGTGTAGTTCTGACAAGCAGCAGAGGCAAGTAGGCCAATTACAGTGCCTGGGGCATACTTTTGGGCAGGTGTGCGTTATCTCCGCCGGGCAGCCTCTGTGGCCTGCGCCTGGACCGGAGACACCTCCATTGTAACTCTGGTGATAATTTGATGACGAAAACCCTGAATTAGCCTCAAGTCTGTGAAACAAGCCATGTTGTTGTCAAAAGTGACTCATGGATAAATAACATTCTGAAGATGTCATTCTTGAAGGCGTCTCTAGTGTTGATACAAATCACTGTCACCTCAGGCATGTTTATATTCGCATTACACAAGTATTGAAGTCACAATCTGCGTCTACTAGTCTTAAAAAGATAAATGTTTGTTTAAATCAAGTACTTTGGCTAGGCCCCTTAGTCCCAAGAGAAAACCCACATTTAGCAGGATGATAAAGGTCATCCGTCCTCCTCTGGCTCAAAAACAAACAAAACTGAGGACCTGGTACGGGTGGTGGTGGTGGGGGGGTTCCATGGCCCCAAGGAAGAGGTCAGCAAGACATATGCAGACAATCAGTTAGCGTTATGCGTTAGCAGACCACATCCATCTATCTAGCATAGACAAACAGCTCCATCAAATATACCGTCAATAATGCTCCATTACAAATATATATATATTTGGAATCTATGCACAGTCTAAAGGCACAAGTAAGAAAACATAACATGCCAGGCCTGAATAATAATTTATCATTCAGGTAATTATAATAAATATCCTTTCCCTCTGGAAATAAAAATGTTATCCAATTTCTGAATCTGCATCTTATTTAAATAATTTTTACAAGAATAATGCACATTATTTGCCTATCCAATACCTGGATTTATTAAGCCAGGTAGTTTTCAATACAGTCCCTCCCTATATATATTAGCATAACACAGTTGTTGGACCAAAACAGTAATACCCAAATGTGACTGTTTCTCTAAAAATGATGATCTGAATTTAAAGTCGACGGGTCCAAAACGGGTCCTTTATATGCCGAGTGAGTTTCATGATCCTAGAACCCATGAAACCCATGGGAAGCTAATTTAGAAGATGAGTGGATGTTAATGTGAAACGTTTTTTTTTTTTTTTTTATTATTATTATTAATATATATTTTTTTTTAATGGTAGTCATTCATAACGTTTCTTTAGGAGTCCAGAGTGCAACGCGCCACAGAATGGTGTTCTTCTGCGGTCAGAGGTAGCCGGCTGTAATGTAGATACCTTCTAGCCATTACTGTCCTAACCAACTAATGTTAGTGCAGCTTAGCTAGCTAGCTAGCAACATCCCAGTGACGCGGCAGTCCTTACATCAGCATGTTCTTCCTGCTCGATATGACATTTGTATGTTTCCCTCAGGTTCTTGCATGGATATGAGTTGTCAATGTAATATGCTAATATATGGGGCAGCGATATGGTTTTGCCAAAGACCCAAGGGTAGTGGCTAGAAGGCATCCGCATTACAGCAGGCCACCTGTGACCACAGAAGAGGAGCGTTGTGCACATTGGATTGTGGACTCCAAGAAAAACCTAGATGATGCCTCAACTGCTTTGTGAATGCCCGCTAGTCCTGAAAAACTGACTTTAAAAAAAGAAACACGGCAACATTAAGGGAAATGTACTTAACATCTTCTCCAGAGTCAGACAAGAAGATAATCATCAATTTCCTCTCTGTGCATTCTGGAGAAAGCCATCTGGCTGCAAGCTAACCTAGCACAGATACGGACAAGCTAGCCTAGTTTTTGGCCAAAAACACCTCTCCCGGAGTTAATCTAGACTAGTGGTCGGTATCCACTCAGATAACATTGTGTTAAGCTAGGCTATTTTACAGCTGGATAGAGGAAATGTATATCCATCTTCTTCACAGAATGATACCCTGTTTTAGCCTGGTATCATCCAGAGAAATTTATATCATTAGTCAGTATAGAGAAAATAGCTAATCCCATGCTGCCATCTCCATCCCTCTGCAATGCTTTTGCTGTAGTCAGCCCTGTTGCAGTGAGACATTTGGACATTATTTACAGAGGGTCTTTAAATCTTGTGCTGCCATCCACAAGGAGGGTGTAAGGAGCTAGCCTGGTAGCCAGGCTCATTTGTTACCGGTCATTGTGTTTATTCTACTAACGTTACCACTCAGTGTTTATTCTAATAACGTTACCGCTCATTGTGTTTATGAATGAATGAATGAATGACTTTATTTGACAATATAAAAATAAACATGTGACAGAAGAGCACAGTCGGGATATACTGCCAAGGATGAACACAAAAAAGCTCAGAGCTTATTTTCCATTGTGGTCCTTGTAGGGGGGTGGGGGAGTGTGATGCTTAAAACATGCATCATACAAAACACATCACATATACCATTTAACATTTATATACATACAGACTCTTACAACATGCAAGGGTGCCTTAAGCTAAGAGTCTAGGTCAAGTGTAGTCCCTTTTGAGCCATGTCTTCAGGCTGGACTTGAATCTAACGGCATTGTCTATGATTTTCAGTTCACTGGGCAGACTATTCCAATAGACAGCTGCTGAATACAGAAAAGACTCCTTCCCCATACAGCTCCTGAATCTGACTGGCACAAAGTCAGTTGAGCTGCGCCTAGTTTGGTATGCGTGGGTGTCTCTGATTCGGTTGAAGTAGTTGTTAAAGTACACTGGCACTACCCCGTGCACTATTCTGTGAACTAGGCACATCCCTATCTGGTTTACTCTGTCTTCCACCTTAAGCCATATCATGATCTCAAAGTGAGATGGGTCAAGGTGGGTTCGGGCAGGTAGCCTTAGTATTACCCTGATTTAGGGGTGGGCGATATATCGAGTATACTCGATGTATCGCGGATTGTTCTACCCGAGATGTAGTACTGTACTATATCGCGAACATCGAGTATTAGTTTATATGGCGCCGCCCGCGGCCGAGAGACACTCACAGTGCTTTCCTCGAGAAGGGACGGCGGAGCTATAGGCTAACGTTAGTGTACCGGTCCCGAGTGTAGCAGGGACGGCGGAGCTATAGGCTAACGTTAGTGTAGTCAGGGCTGTACAGTGCGATATAATGTTGCGGTTGTAATTTCATTAGACAGACAATGGCGGACCTTTAATAACATGCAATTTAATTGACACGAGCAATGAGCTAACGGTAGCTGCTAACCAAGGTATCATTAGGATTATGCTAAGCTAACTAGCGATAGCTGCTAACCCTGGAAAACGGTCAAAGCGGACTCCACAAGACTAGTTCCATTCATGAGGAAAGGGGGTGGGTTATATTGACAACGCTTGATAACAGAAGTTTAAACATACTTCATATTTATTGGTTATTCGTTTCTGTATATCATCCAATTTCCATCTCTGTGTGTCTCCATCTCTTCCTGTTTACATTAGAGTGTGACGTCATCACCTACGGCAGCTTAGACGATCAAAACGCGAACCTAGAACAAAACCCGAGGGGGGGGGGGCTGGCTCTCTTGTTCATTCTCGCCCCCTCTCTCTCTCTCTCGCTCTCTACATTCAGTAGCCAAACGTTACAGACAGTATAAATACTAACTGGATAAACATTTAATTTCATTATCTGAAATATTCTAAAATCATTAAGTCTGCTATAAGCTATTATACCTTTGTGTGTGATTATTATTTTCTCACAGTAGTGTGTATATATATATATATATGTCTGTGTTTGGCTAAAGTGGATAGAAAACACAGTACTGTGTAAAAGTCACCCAAGAGCCACCCAAGAGTTTTTATATAAATTGTCTTAGATGTAAATACACTTTTTTATTAGTGTGTCAGTAGACTACTCTTAGTACATTTTCATTAAATTATTTTTTAAAGCATCTTCATGGTTTAATAATGCAAACATATGTTGCAGGGACTTATTATAATCATCATATTGGCATGACTGTATGCATCAAAGGGTTAAATCAAGCATTTTTAAGTGCTTTAGAGGAAATGTCAAAATATCGCGATATATATCGTGTATCGCGATATGGCCAAAAAATATCGCAATATCATTTAGAGGCCATATCGCCCAGCCCTACCCTGATTAGCTTGTTTTGCGATGTCTGTAGTTTTATTTTCTGACTTTTGGGGGCACTGTTGTACCAGGAGCCACACGCATAGTCATAGTGACACTGTATGAGAGCTCCAGCAAGAATCTTCATCGCTGACTGATCTAAAAAAATGAGAGATTCTGGCTAGGTATCTAGTCCTGTTATTTATCTTTGTAAGTGCTTGGTGAGCCATGCTTTCCCCTGATAAGCTGTTTTCCAGGACGCAACCGAGATATTTCACAGATGTTTTGTCTGTGAGAACAGTATCTCCTATTCTAATGTTAAAACCTGGCGATTTTCTGAGCCTGACCTTTGACCCGAATAAAATGGACTCAGTCTTCCCCACGTGGAGGGACAGCTTGTTGTGGCCTAGCCAGTCGCTAACCTTCTCTAGTTCTACACTCAATGTCTGCTCAACCACTTGTTTGTCTTTGTGAGACACTAGTAGGCAGAGTCATCTGTGTATAAAAAAAGGTCACATGAGCAAGCTGCTTTCAGGTCATTTATATACAGGAGAAAGAGGAGCGGACCCAAAACACTCCCTTGCGGGACCCCGCACTCTACTGTCCGAGGACTGGAGAGTACTCCGTTTATATCTACCACCTGTTGTCTCCCTGTTAGGTAGGAACCAATCAATTTCTGAGCTGCCTCATTAAAGCCTAGGGCCCTAAGCTTCATTAACAGGATGTTGTGATCCACTGAATCAAATGCCTTCTGGAGGTCTAACATTACCATTACCATTACACATTATTCTACTAACGTTACCGCTCATTGTGTTTATTCTACTAACGTTTCCGCTCATTGTGTTTATTCTACTAACGTTACCGCTCAGTGTTTATTCTACTAACGTTACCGCTCATTGTGTTTATTCTACTAACGTTACCACTCATTGTTTATTCTACTAACGTTACTGATCAGGAAACACCATTACCGTTTGCCAGCAGCGGCCTGTATTTAATCAACTAAGGGAACCAATAAGAACAGCAGTTAGAACGCTGTCCCCGATTTGGCACCCGATTTCATTGCAATTTTTGAAAATCGATGTGGATATATACAAGGAAGGCCAATCTGTATCACAAAAGTAGAAAAATAATTTCGCGAAAGACTGGCTTCCAGGCTAGTAAGGAGCCACTGTGCCCAGCAACGAGACCTGCTCCAGGGTGTTTGTGTGTGCATGTCCCCTGCTGCCTGCCCATCATCGAGGTGTACACTGACAAATCAATAACACTTCCCCTGAGGAATCAATGCTTTAACTCTTCAGGGCCAGTGAGGACTCGAGGGAAACACAAGAGGCAGAAAGGCATAGAAAGGACCAAGAGGAGCGTGGAGGTTAGACGTGGTCAGTGGGCGGCGACCAGCTAGAGGTCTTCCCAGGCCACTTAGGCTAATGAATGGTGACCGAAATAGCTGCAGAGAAGAAAACTGGGACAGCCTGGGTTCCAGAGTGACTGAGAAAAAGGAAGAGAGAAATGTATAAGAGTCGGTCTCGCTCTACCCTGAGGGCTCCGATGGGAAGCCTGTCTATCGTCAGCCTGGATGGGGAGCGCTATCCAGATCTGGAAGCTTTCACAATCTAATAGCCCCCACCCCCAACCTAGCACCTCTAGTTTCACATGCCAGCTCCGACATCTTCTCTCACAAGAAAGACACCATCTCTAAAACTGGAAGTGGAACTCTAAAAGTAGCCACTGCCATTTTCTAGTACATGGGTTTCCGAACGTGTCAAACATGTCAAGGGAGGGACTCAAATAGAGGAGGCATTAGGCTCATCAAGGAAGATTTTGTCTTCAGATTATGTACAGAGTTGCATAACTCTACACTATGCGGGGCGATGGTGACAGTGAAACCTATGTCCATAGGTAATCATCCTTACATATTCTCTCAACATTCCAAATTCTAGTAAATGAAAACAAATATTAAGAGATTCCTAATTTTGCTGACAAACACCCCCAATAACCATTCAATGTTCCTCGAGAGTCCCCAGACCTGACTTTGGGAACCCCTGTTCGAGTAGTGTGGGAAAATTCCAGAATGTGGCCTTCAGCTGGTTTTTTGCCCACTACCAATGACCAGAGTCTGTAAAGAAGAACATCTGGGGAGACGGGGTCAGCTGGGCTAAGCTTGTTGCCTCTCAGCACAACCAGGGTGAGTGAGAGAGACACACACCCACCCACCCCGAGACAGATGTCCTGTAGCAGCAATCTGAGTCCAGTTAGCACAATGAAGAAGACCTGAGACAGATGTCCTATAGAGGTAATCTGAGTCCAGTTGGCACAATGAAGACCTGAGACAGATGTCCTATAGAGGTAATCTGAGTCCAGTTGGCACAATGAAGAAGCCCCGAGACAGATGTCCAATGACCTCATCCCCGAGGACCTCACTTGGACCCTCAACACCATGTCACTGGTCAAGAAGGCTCACCAGCATCTCCTCTTCCTAAGGAGACTGAGCAAAGCCCAACTGTGTCCTCAGATTCTGGTGAACTTTTACCGGTGCACCATAGAAAGCACACTCACCAACTGCATCACAGTCTGATACGGCGACTAGGGATGGGCATGAGTAATCGATTGCTCGATTACTCTCGATTACTCGTAGCTATGAGAAAGAAAAAAAATCGAGATAATAAATTTTTATGAAAAAATATATATATTTTAACGTATCTTTTCACATGTACCGGTATGTGTAAGATTATAACGGTTTGTTGGTTTCCTTAAACATATATACGTGAATGAAAAAAAAATCTAATATTTTCAGACTTTCCTAGGAGCGCACAGTAAATCTTCCGGTAGTGGAGATCTGCTACTGCTGAACGGATTTAGACAAAACACTGCCGGACCACTGAAAAAAGCCGAGATCAAAGGCTTTGGAAGGATAAGGAGGATGAATACAACGATGGACGTTGACGATATAGAACACTTTACTGGAGAGGATCATAGTTTTAAATGTGCTGCGACTCATTTCATCTAGTGCTCTTGTGCTGATCCAAGAAGATCTGCACGGCATGCCATACACACACGTTGCCCTGGAGTCTAATAAAACCACCCTGGATGCATGTCCCTCTAAAGCACGAGCCGAGGAGTGCTGATCAATGAGTTTCCTTGGATGAGTGCATTTGTCAACTGTGCCGTGGACGCGTTATCCTAATTAAGTTGATCAATCCTGCAGGGTCACACAAGACGTTTCTCTTGTGAACACAAGATGAAAATCTGCCCGCAATGACAACACCAACAAAGTCTGAAAAGACAGATGCTGGACTAAAGCCAAAGTGTTCTACGGTTTCCTTATTTTTAGTTAAACAAATTTTTTAACTTCTTAATTTACTGTAATGCAGCACTTTCATAGAAATCACAAGTGTGTTGGTCAATTCTGACAAGAAAAACATTGCTGTACAACTTCTACCGATCCATATCCACTCAACTATATTACTGGGCTCCTAGCCAGCATTTACCACTCATTAACACTGTCACTGCCACAGCATTAGAGTTGGGGTTTGAAAGCATTTTATCAAATCTGAATCCAGTATTGAATCTGCTCATCGACTCCAAATCCTTTCAAATCATTTATTGAATATTTATTTTGAATTCTTAGGTAATTATTCAGGAATGGGGTAGGGGTACAAATTCGTAGGTAAAGAATGTGTGGCATTGCTTTTATTGCAGTAACAGAGTATTCTGTCAGCATGCTGTAAGATAATGAATTCATAAATAACTATAATAGAATAAATATTGAACAATTGGGGTTGAGGCTGTGGTTATATGTAGAAAGAGAAGCAGAAAAAAAGATTTGATGATATTTATTTACTAACTTGGAACCCAAACCTACACAGCATGTTACCACAAAGTAGTTATCAAGTAATTTCATCTCATTTGTGCAGCGGATCCCACCCCCTTAATGCAGTAAATCATAGAGATGAAAAGAACAGCAGAGGCTAAATTCTTGAGCATCTATTTTTGGCTGTTTCGTTTATGGCATTTCACTTCCCAGAAGTTGTGTGGATCAGTCGTGGGCTGGGTGGGCGTTTCACTGGCTGGCCAGAAAGCTGCCGTGGGGATCGCTCCCAAGCGCTTTTCTCTGTATCCAATCACTGCCTCTTCCCATCTGGGGGAACGAGCTCAGTAGCCAATCACAAGCCAATGACAGTTGTGAGTCACTTGAGTGACCCAGAAATAACCTTGTCATTACACCAGTGAAAGAAAAATTCCTTCTGGTAAATTTTTTACGTCTTTCTATTCCTCACCCAAGTGTAACAGATACCGTAAATCCTCTAATAGTAACCCCGGCTTGTATTTGTTTCAACTGTAGCGGATACCAGGCTTGTATTAGGAGGAGGCATGTATAAGAGAGAGGCCTATATTTCTAATTTTCAAACCGATCATAATGAATAAATCAACATTTTGTGTCAGTTTGAACCCGGTTAATTTATTGAAACCAAGTACTGTATGAAATACGGTAGTAAACAGTGCAATTACAGGTGGTCAAAAAAAGTAAAATAAAGTAAAATAGTGCAATCACAATACTGGTATAATAATAATAATAATAATAATAATAATAATAATAATAATAATAATAATAATAATAATAATAATAATAATAATAATAATAATAATAAATAATAATAATAATAATAATAATAATAATAACTTCGTTTTATACAATTCTGAGGTAGGCTTACTCTCTTGGTAAACATTAACACCATACCATTATATGGTATTTACTGCACAGCCAGGCCAGCATATAACAACAATAACAAAATATATTGCCTATGGTAAATCCGTTGAGGGAAATACCGTAATTCCTCTAATATACATGAAACCCGGCTTGTATTAGGAGGCCGGCTTATAATTGCTTAGCTCAACAGCGCACCCGGTCATTAATGGAGACCCGGTTTTTAATTGAATACCGGTTACTATTAGAGGAATTACGGTATCCACTTTCTGTATTTTGTACCTACCTATCTGAGCACTTTGGTGTTATTTAGCAAAGTATCGCCAGAATTCCCTGATAGATACATTTTTATTGTGCCAGGGAATCGTTTATGCAAAGTAGGAAAAACATCCATCAAGAATTTTGTTTCAGAATATGGCTTGATTTTTCCATATAAGGATAAACCTATAAGCACATCCTTTGACACCAAAAGGCTGGTAAAAAGGTCTGTTTACCTGCCAGACTCCCACGATGGCGTTGGCTATGAGAATCAGCAGAATAACGAAAGGCTCCACAAACGCTGTAATGGTCGACTCTCCCTCCTCAAACCAGGCCAGCACCTGCACAGAGGAGAGAAAACAAACTGCCGGTTAGCAATACATTAAAAACCAGTCATCAACATTCAAAGATGTCAACACCTCGGGTCAACTTTATTTTTATCCACCCAGAATTGAAGAGGAACAGTCCCAAATCGAGAAAATGTGGTTGTATATGAATTCTTTTTGATCTACTGTCCCTAAAGCAGCTTTAATTGCCATTCATTTCAAACCGTGCATGTGGGGCAATAAAATCACGTTGTCACAAAGCACCAGAAAAAGATAGATAACATAACAATATTTTTGTGACTCTAGTATGGTGATAATATCGAATTGTGGGGCACCTGGTGACTCGCACCCCTACAAAGCACCAGTAACTAAAATGGAGAAGCACTGATCTAAAGCAGTAACATTACAGCTCAAACAGGCTACGTGGATCTCACAGATCCTAAGGTTGCTGGTAGTTGTGGCAGGCAGTGGTGAGAGTTCAGCGAAAAGTGTATCTGCAAAACACACTAAGCACTGTGCGTCTTTAATCAGTTGAGAAATCCATTCGTGGTGGGCCTGCCTGATACAATGGGTGCCACGAACAATGTGCAGCCAGGTCCATAATATTTGGACATCAATACAATCTTCATCATTTTGGCTCTGTACACCACAATGGATTTGAATTTGGCAATATCATTAGCTCATATTCAGCCAAATGCTTCAGAGATAATCGGATGGTGCTTCACAGTGCACATGGACAATGACCCGAAGCATGGTGCGAAAGCAACTTAAGAGTTTAAGGCAAAGAAGTAGAATGTTATGCAGTGACCAAGTCAATCACCTGAATAATTCAGCATGCATTTCAGACGACAATTGCAGTAGAGACCGGTCAGAGCATCACCAGGGACAAAACAGTGCCTGCTGATGTCTATGGGTTCTAGACTTCAGGCCGTCAGCAAGTGACTACAAAGGATTTGCAACCAAGTATTAAAAGTGACAAATTGACTTATGATCGTCAAGATTGTCCAATTACCTTTGGTCCTATAAAATGATGGGGGCACATCTGGTTTAATTTCTCGTCCATTGTGTACAGAGCCAAAATTTTGAAAATTGTGTCAAAAGTCCAAATATTTATGGACTCGACTGTATATGGAAAACATTGCAGATACACAATCTCGACATCTAGTGTGCAGTCATATTAAACAGTAACACACAAGCTTTGTTTATTAATGTCAGCATCAAAGACCGGTTGTGCTTAGTCCACACATTCCCTCAACAGTTTTCAGAACCCCACCCCCACACACATTCTAAAAGATGGTTCTCAACTCCCCCCCTCAAAAAGCATTGTTCCCAGCACAGGGGGCTCGACTTCCACTGGCTTGTCTTTGAAGTGGTGGTGCTCCTCTCCGCGCAGCTCTCTAGCCACTGAACGGAGTTAGGATGCATGGGTTTTAACTAGGGATGGGTACCTTTCACATTTGAACCGATACCGGTACATGTGAATCGATACCGGTACCCAACGGTACCTTTTTTCGGTACTTTAGTCTTAAGAAATTATTAATTATTACCTCAGTCGTAAAAAAATCCAAACTTCAAATAACTACAATTTCGACAGTTTTCGGCTTGTCATTGCTCCGACTGCTTTGTTGTTGAATCAAGTGAAATCCTAGGTAAGCATATATTGTGCGTGTGAACGTTGACATGAAAAGAAAAAAGTAAAAAAAAAAAAAAAAAAAAAAGTAAAAAAAAAAAAATTAATAAAAAATATATATATATATATTTTTTTTTCGGTTTCTCACTTGATTCGATACTCGGTAGTACCGACGTGTTTCGGTTCGGTACCTCAAAAGTACCGAATTCGGTACCCATCCCTAGTTTTAACTGCTGCAGTTCCAAATCCCCACATTATGTAAGACACAATACCATCCATGTGATGAGGCCAACCATCTTCAGTCATGAGAATGATGCAGAGGGGGAATAGAGACTGTGTAACTGTCTCATCTATTTTCAGATGTTTGTCTGTTCAACTGGCTTTGGATAATACGAGTCTCTAATTAAAGAAAATCAGGTCTGCAATATCCTTGGGGAGACAACAGGGTTGTTTCCCCTTTTGATGTGTTTTACTATTAGGTACATACTTCGCTACTATGTCTATACTACTATGTACTATGCCCAGGGGTGTAAAAAGTACCCAGAAATTATACTTAAGTGAAAGTATGGGTACCGTCTCAAAATCGTACTCAAGTAAAAGTCAAGAGTATCTGGCTAAAAACACACTTGAGTAAAAGTCAAAAAGTTTCTACTTTTCAATGTACTTAAGTACTAAAAAGTAAAAGTAAAAACTTTTTTTCTGACAAGTCTATTCTTCTGATGTGGCAGGTGTTTAATCAAAGATCCCCTCTTTCTAGTCTTGCACAAGGACCAATCAGCATGGGTATGGGCGGGTTAATTTTCCATTGATGGGGATTTGATTAGCTGTTTTTAAATAAAGCGTGGCCGCAGGTTTAATAACGTTAGTTCGGCCAGAGAAACAAATACTAATTAAAATGGTTGGACCTGCAAGATTTGTACTTTGTAGGTCTGCATTTTAAATGTAAGGAGTAAAAAGTATGTTTTTTAAAAGTAGTAAAAGTAGAAGTAGAAGTATACAAACCTAATAATAGAGTAAAGTCCAAATCCCCAAAAACAGTACTTAAGTATTGTAACGAAGTACAATTACTCAAGTACTTTACACCCCTAACTATGCCTTGCCTATACTACTACGCTAATATGTCTATACTACTATGCACTCAATACCACTTACCCTTAGCTGCCAGAGGTGTACCCCTCCTGCTGACGTGTTGTACACAACTTGTAAGTCGCTTTGGATAAAAGTGTCAGCTAAATGTAAACATAACCATGTAAATGTTTCAAATACAATGGCTGCATTAGGAAATATTTCAGAGGGTTCCTGCGGGTTTCAACAAGTTACATAAGACTTTAAGACCTTTTTAAGACCAGAACTCTGTTTTAAAACAAAGAGGCTGTCTGGATACTAGCAATGGGTCTGTGGTGGGGAGGAGAAGTCACTAGATGTAGGAATGTTTTACTTTTTCATTCATAGATTCATACGAAAATACAGTCTAGAATATAAATATGTTTTTATCGTTTTCTGCAGTAATTCCTAGAACGTGAGATATAGGCATAAACGCATATATAGATGATCAAATGCCGTTTGTTGGCGATACAACTATTAAAAATTTCAACTGTACATGATCCTAAACGTTATGACTGATCATGCGCGGATGAACGGGGGGGGGGGGGGGTCGTTTATAATTCCGTGATAGTCTGTAAATGCTTTATGTAGTATGGGTGATATATTGATGAGCAGTTTGCATGGATAATAATAAACAAACGCGCTGAAAATGACGTCAGTGTCCTCTTACCGTTCGACGATGAGACTGGAGGAAAAAGATCCCACTTATTTGATGGCTATCTCCTAAATCCATTTCCGGTTTGTCTAATCATAATACACGGCCAAATCGTATCGATTATTGCGTTATGGCAGCAATCGCTACACACGGACGTGTGTATACAGTCCCGCAACAATATGCGAGTGCCGGACGCATTTGTCAGATGCACCGGGATCACAAGAGATCCACTTCCGTCCACAATATGATCGCAATAACGTCGTACGCCGTGGATTGGCAGAATTCGCATGAACTTGAAACACGTCGTAAGCCGTTTCCGGCGTGGGATGTGTTAAATAACAAACAGCATTGCTTGTTGTAGTTAACAAAGAGAGGCAGAGTTGATCTTGCACACACAAAAAAAACGTATTTTTTTTAATACTCGCATTATTTTTCTCATATTCGAATCCCATGCCCATCGAACGAAGCTTCGAAGTATTTAAGACAGCCCTACAAAACACGGTCATTTTTCGCCCTATTTATGAATAGTTTTCAAATAAACGCTAGATTATCGATAGTACATGTGTACTTATGCACGCTAGAGAAGCGGGCTGAAAAATCGATTATGTATTTCCTGGTCAGCGCTAACGTCATACACGCACACAGACACGTTGAGATATGTATTCAGACAGATTCCTTACCTCACATCAGATGTTCTGCAAAAAGATTATTCCAATTCCTGATCGCCATTCCAAATATCGATCGCGTTTATTGATCCAACGTTAGGTACTCGAAACACATATTCCACACTGTTCTGAGGGTCCACAATGAATCTGATCAGCTCGGGTTACATGCCTGAGAAGTAAAATGTGGAATCCTGATTTTTTTTCTCATACATTTTCATTGAGTCCAATCCAATGGGTGCATTACCATCCTGGAGACGATAGGGGGCGGTATTTTCCCTGTTCGAGCTCATACAGTCCCAATGGTAACGTGAGGCTAGATTGATGAAACATTTATGGATATCGTTAATAAAAGCAATAACGATTAAATAACGAGATTTCTCATCATTGGCGCGTAAACGCATGGCATGAAATAACGAGATTTCTCGTGGCTGGCACTCAAAGTGTTAATGACCCAACAAAGCATGTACTGTATCCTAGTTTCAAATGATTCTGAAGAGTAATCGCAGGTGAAAAAACACATAATTTTAATGTAAGTATTGTACTGTATATACTGACTGACAGAAAATAGATTAGGAATAGTTTCTAACTTTCTATTTGAAAACACTGAAATAGTTGTCGATATGACAGCTAACTGGGAAGAGATTGAGTAGAGCAATTCTCCTTCAGGCTACGGCAGCGGAGCGCCAAGCCTCAACACCATTAACTCCCAAGACCCGGTAATTAGCTTGCATTAATTTATTGTAGTAAAGCAGTGAACATTACATGACAGCTAATTGAGAATTGAAAAGTGCTAAATGATGGCCTGTCATTTCCATTGGAATGTATTGGGGGGGGGGGGGGGGGTGTAAGGAATATTCTTCACCCCCAGCACCAGTTGAGCCAATACACAGATTCAGCCAAGCGTTTCAAAACCTACACTGCCAGTAGGGTTGGGTACCGTTCACATTTGAACGGATACTGGTACCTTTTTCGGTACTTTCATTACAACAAAAAAAATTCTAAACTAAAGTCTAAACTTCTCAATTTCAACATTGTTATCACACCACAAACCAAAACCCCTCCCTACCTCCCTCTCCCAAACTGTTCCTACAACGATTTATGTTGCATGATCATTTATTATGCATTATTCTTTTTTAGGTTTAAATAAACATTATCTGGCCATCCTCAGTCAATATCATCAAACTCCTCTGACCTCATTTGGTCTTTCCAAAGACCAGAGATGGGATGTGCGCGCACACACACAAAAGGGATAATGGCTTATAGCAGACTTAATGATTTTAGAATATTTCAGATAATGAAATTAACTATCCAGTTAGTATTTACAGTGTAACGTTTGGCTACTTTAAATCATTGAACGTAGAGAGGTTCAGCCCCCCCCCCCCCGTGATGTATTAGGTTTGAGTTGCCTCTTGGTCGCCTTATCTTTGAACCTCGGTTGTCAAGCCTCGTCAATATAACACCCGCCCAATTTCCTCAATAATGGAACTGGTGTCGTGGAGTCACTCCGCTGTGAGCGTTTCCAGGGTTAGCGGCTAACGCGTTAGCTCAGCCGCTAACCCTGGAAACGCTCACAGCAGTTAAGGTTTTACCGCGATGTGGACATAACAAGAATGGCGACCCGTTGCTCACGATTATCAGCGTCTTATGAAATGACAATTGCATGTCATTGAAGGTCCGCGCTGGTCCGTGTCTATAATGAAATGACAATTGCGAGTCATTGGAATTCAGATTATTTTCTAACTGGGCGGGTCTTAGGTACCGAAATGTGGCACCTATTGATCTAGCGTGAATCGATACTCTGTAGTACTGACAAAATGTTAATGTAAAAGCGGGGGGGCAATTGGAAAAGAGGTCTCAGTCAGTGGTGATTTAGAGGCTAAGACTATTCCTGGCTGTTGTCACTATAGTCGTGTTTGCTGGTTTACATTCTCGGCCACATGGCCACCAGCCAGAATTACAGGAGTGGAAAGGGGGTCACAAAAACGGCAAACTTGACTGGTGAGGCCTGGTCCCTAATGTACTCAAGAGCAACAATAACAGATTCTCCCTCTCTCTACGTTGACTGGTCGAGTGGCTTGCAGGGACGGGAAGCTTGATCAGATTCTCTATGTTGACTGGTCGAGTGGCTTGCAGGGACGGGAAGCTTGATCACAGATTCTCTCTACATTGACTGGCCGAGTGGCTTGCAGGGACGGGAAGCTTGTGCAGGAAGTTGAGAAATGTGTAAACTCGATATCTGTGTAGCCTCCGTACAGAAGAGGCTTCTGAGAGAGGCGTCCAGGATCGGCTGAATAGTGGTGACATGTTAACACTTCGGAACTCAAACCGCATAGGGGCCGGTGTCAAGTCGACATGGCACATAGCTTCCTCAGCTGCCCGTCACTCTCACTCTTTAGCAGACGAACACAGAATCAGACACGTAGCTTCCTCAGCTGCCAGTCACTCACTCTTTACCAGACGATCGCAGACTCGCGGAGACAGCATGCTTCTCATGCCAGTAGCATACCACAAGATTATCACACACGTTTAAAGTGACATCATTACATTTTCCTGGATTGACTGAATAGCGCACCATCTTTCATCACGGGAGACGGTGTGTATAAATCAAGACATATCACTGTGAATAAGCATCACAAGCACAGGGGGGGAATTACTCCCGACGTTGTTAGCACCATCGACTTGAAACGACACAGACTCCAAAGAAGTTATGATGACTTTATGATTTGCTGCAAAAGCATGTAGACGCAGCAGACTTCCAATAAAAATGTGGGGCCTGTATTATGAGAAAATGTTCCATTTCAAATGGCATCTGCGTTATGTCACCGGGCAGATTCTGGCCATCATTTTCTCTCGAGTAGCGTTCCTGATTGATCCAGTCCAGATTGCGGCCAATCAGGAAAAAAGGTACTATATACACACACACACATCACAGGATTGAAAGCAATACCGAGAAAGAGGGGCCACTGAACTCATCATTCGAAGGAGTCTAATGAAAGGTAGCAAGTCGCTGTTGCAGAGAGAAAACATCACATCTCGAAAAGGGAATTAAGAACAAGACTTGGCAAGCCTAGTTAAACCCAGCCACAACACTCAGGCAATGAATGTTTCAACAATGGGGAGTCAGTCAGTAAGGGACAGTCGTTATTGTAGGCCAGCCCTTAGGGTCCAGAAGAATCTACCCAACAAATTTTTTTTACCCTTCAACTGACAGGGTCACAGTCAGAGTCATTTGGGGCCACCTTGTGGCAATAGATGCTTGATTACATCTATAGTTTTGGAAAAAATATATATTATATACGGTATATATATTATTTTAAAGGATTTCGTAGGGCCCTACAAATGTGAGTGCAGTGTAGTAAACCCAGTTCCCTGTGGCATTCAAACCGCCTCTATGTTCAAATGGCAGGTGGTCAGGTTTTTGTATTTTTCCAAAGACCCAAGTATTCCTCCTCTGAAGAAACTAGGAAAAGAGCAGGCTTCTCGTATTCGCGAGGTCCATGTGAAATGTAACTGGATTGACTGGAGTAAGAAAATAATCTTGACCCAAAACTGGAGTATTATCGGTATAAGAGAGCCTGAGATTATGTTAAGGATTAAACTTTATAATATAATGATGGAACTATGGGATTTATGGTGGGATTGTGTACAGAGCAACCTTGCACGTGAACCCTACTGTATTTCAAGTTAAACTACAGGGAAAGAAACTATGGTAACCAAGTTATCGTATTCACCTAATTTGCCTTTATCTGGTCAACATACTGGGTGAACACTAAAAACAAACTGTGAATCTGAAACAAATACTTACAAATGATATGCAGGCTGCAAGCAGAAGGATCCTCACAAGCAGATCTTCAAACTGTTCAATCACCAACTCCCAAAGAGATTTACCTGTATAACAAAAGATGTTGTTACTGTATAACATTAAAGACTGACTGCTCCCAAACAAACACAGGGCTCCTTTGGAAGATTTGAACATTCATTAAACATAAATTAAACTGATTTAACTACATAACTATACACTTACCCTCCTCAGCTGGCAACTCTGTAGTTCATCCATTGGACACCACACAAAAGAAAGATGAATAGGGTTGTTAGATACAATTAACTACCATAATTATAAACAGTGACATATGGGGGGGGGGGACGTATAATTCTATGGATAGAAGAGGTTTATCGTATTCACTTTTGGTATGCCGTTATGAAAAACATTTTGTTTTATGTGATCAAGAGATAAACAAAAGGGCAAAAATAACGGGAGGGAGTAATATTAATTAATGGGAAATAAATTCGTAAAATAAAGCAAGTTGCATTTCAAAACTCAAGATCGTAGATATTAAGAAAAACAGATCAATCACATGCTCCCTCTTTCAAGGTATTTCGACATAGTATGATGACAGCGTATGATGACGACACGACAGTGGGAGAGCGTCGTCTGGTAATCAACGGTCCCCGGTTCGATTCTGGCTCCTCCCGGCAGCGCGTCGATGAGTCCTACACCGGCAGCAGGGCCGTCCAGTCACAGTGACCAGCTAAATGACTAGGAATCAATGTTCGACGTAACCTACGTTACACCCAACAACACAGTTCACCTTCATTGATCTCTTACCGTTGGGCCCATATTTCTCTCGCTGCTTCTTCACTTGCTCCAGAGCCAGACCCGTACTTTCATTCACGTTGAAGAAGCTGTAAACTTCTTCAACCGTCTTTGTGTGCGCGTTGTCCATGGTGGACGAGCAGTTCAAAGGACACTTATCTTTCGTCCTGCTAAAGACGCCCCTCGCAGTTTGTTCTCCTTTTGTTTTACTTTAATTAATGAAAGACGGTAACCTGTCGATCTTCGCGACAGGCTGCGTGTTGCCGGCTGAACACGGTGACTGTCACCGTGTGGATGAGACGGCAGCTAACGTTAGCTAGCGGGCTAATAGCTACACAGCTAACTGGTAGCCTCGCTCTCCTCCAATTCGCCGGTTCGCTCTCTCCGCTACCTCTACTGCCACAACAAGCTCTTCTTGACGGAATAATGATTCATGACACCGCCGCTGTCACTGGTGAATATTCTTCTTGATATCCCCGAAGAAGGAAAAACGTCCAAAGGGTTTATTATTTAGACATGTGGTCAAGTTGCAGTCCTCTCTCTAGTTGTGCTGCGTGTGTGTGTTGCGGAATCACCAGTACTGTGTCACCATCATCATCATCCTCAGCACCTCTCGCTGCACCTCTCGCGTGAGTCCGCTGCAGTGCTCGGTGTCCGCATGTGGAATCCGCTCATTGGTTGGAGATTCCGGAAGTCCCATTCTTTCTCCTTCTCCGGTGTGTGTCATCCCTCTCTCCCTCTTGCGCCCTTTCCACACACCAACAGATCTTTCTGTTGACTTTTTATAAAAAATTTTGCTCCACATATTGTTCTTTTACCAATTTCTTTTATCAGTTTTATTTATTCTATGTTTCTCTGTTATTCTATGTTTAGTCTTGCCTATTTTTTTTCTTCCTTTATTCTTGCTAGTTCTTATGTTCTTTTAACTGTAAAGCGCATTACAAATAAAATCTATTATTATTATTATTATTATTATTATTATGAATTTATTCTATTATATTCTCAGATATTTTCTTTTGATGTTACTGTTACTACGTTATTTGATTTTATTTTTACCAGAGGTGCATCAGGTTATTTGTACTTTTTACTTGAGTAAATAATTTGCACTCTTCTTTCATCACTGATTTGTGACACCATCACAGATGGTGCAGATGGAGACAGACAGTAGGCCTATTATTGATCCCCATTTCTGTATCTTTGAATGGAGGTCAGCAGGATACTAATTAAAAAATCAATGATGCCATCTATCCCATTCAGCCATTCTGGACCCATCTGTTAAGGGTTGCTTCCGTTTTTGGATTAGATGATGTGCATCATTGCTTCACTCAAGATAAAGTATAAATACTCACTGCTGATAATTGCACTGACTGTTAATTGCTATTTCCTTTTGATCTATTTTATGTAAAGCACTTTGAATTGCATCACTGTATGAAATGGGCTATATAAACGTGCCTTTCTCAAGTATAAATATTGAAATAGTTATACTTGAGTATCCAAGGTAAAAGTCTGCATTATATATGAGCTTCTTACTTATATATAGAATAATCAAATATAAAATGCATTATTTAATTTATATAGGTTCTCATATTTCAGAGATAGGGAGCATCCAGTATGCATTTTTAGTAACTCCATATGTCAGATAAATAGCCTATAGAGGAGTAACAAGAAAGATATTTGCGTTGGACTGGAGTACGAACAGGATATAATCAAAAATGCCTTATTTGCTGCCGTAAGCAATTTGACATGAATATCACTTCAGTATCATAACATCTGGCCAAAAAAAACAATATTCAGGTGACTGGGAGTATGGTAAGTCCCAATACTTGGTTTATAAAAAATTTGTCAAGGGAAAATTGTCAATCTTTTATTTGAGAGAGAGGGAAGAGTATGTAAACCGTAAGAAAAGGAGTTGTTACTTTGGTTGCAACTAACAAGGATTTTAATGAATGAAGACATTTCTTCATTAATGTTTTCCTTCATTGTTTGCACTAAGGATGCATTTTAGAATTTGTGTTACATTTTTATTATTTATTTTCCAACACCTCTTTCTTCGCTTGTATTCTGGTGAAGTAGCAACACGGTGCAATGCTTAGGAATGATAGCATGTTGATAGGGAGTAGATTATCCAAGAGCCGTCATTGCTACTAGTTGTGAAAGTTGAAGACAGTTGTTCTGATAGACTGACAGACAGTCGGTGCCAGTGATGTTGCACAGCTGACCTTATCAACCATTGTCTGAGTCTTTATCGTTGTCTCGGAAAACATTTATCTGGTTTAGACAGTAGAGCTAAAAGTAGTCTTTGGAATTGACCATATTCACATGGCAGCCATTAATGATGAACAAAGCGGGGCTCGCAACTCACTTTTGATGCTCCAAAGGTGTTTAATTGTGACAAAAATAGCAGATACAACTTTTCGACCCTTCCGGTCTTTTTCAAGTATGAAAGACCGGAAGGGTCGAAATGTTGTATCTGCTATTTTTGTCACAATTAAACACATTTGGAGCATCAAAAGTGAGTTGCGAGCCCCGCTTTGTTCATCTACTGTTTTTACAGTTTGGCTCAGCACCAAGGAACAGAGGATGTGCGTTATTTATTTTTATGAGCCATTAATGATACAACAGAGTCAGTTTTTTCATGAGTCCTAACCTCCTGTATTTACCCATAGATATTTTAACCTCTTAACACTTTCGGGGCCAACCACCTATATATGTTATTGGGCGCCAACGGTTAATGGCCAAAAACGTATATATATACATTTTTGGATCGTTTTCCCCCCCTTTTTTTTAAACTCAATTTTTATTTGCATTTATATTCACAAACATACAAATAGTAACATCTTTGATTGTCAATCTTCCACCGTTTGGCTTTTCAGGTGATTACACAGACATAGTGTACATCGCCCTTATACAGGCCTAAACCATAAAGAGAAAATAAAAAAAAATACAAAAATACCGTTCTTGCAGAAAGAAGAATATATACAATTATTGACTAAGTCATTCTTTGAATAGTAATCGCACATTCGTTGGCCTGTACAAAATCCAATGACGATATGTATATCTTCCTTGAACAGGGATATATAGAAAAGTTTTAAACTCAGTTTACCTTGCATTTTGTTTTACATACATATATACCCCATCATCCTTGGTTATTAATCCCACATCAGTTGGTTTCCCAGATACTTGGTACTAGGGATGCTCGATATTGGCTTTTTTACCGATACCGATATTCCGATATTGTCCAACTCTTAATTTCCGATACCAATATCAACCGATACCGATATATGCAGGGTACCCCCCCCCCCCCAAAAAACGGAATAATTTCAGGTAACTAATAATTTCACTGGATATATATATAACAAATATTGTTATTGTTTTTTTCTTTTTTTAAACCGATACCGATATTTTCCAATATCACATTTTACTGCCGATATCGGCCGATAATATTGGTCGGCCGATAATATCGGACATCCCTACTTGGTACTAATACTTAGTGTATGTCGTCCTTAAACCATCATATCAAATTATAATACTTGCTCTAAAAAAATTAAATTCTGACTCAGGTAAATATGCGCGTCATGGGTCCCTCCTTGAACCTCCTTCCTCCCGTATCCTTCTATTTCCTTTAAACCTCCCTTTTCTTTGTCTTTTTCTCTTTTTTTCCCTTCCCCCCCCCCCCCCCCCCCCCCTAAACTAAATTTTTATTTACATAGACTCCCAAACATACAAACAACATCCTCCTTGAATTATAATCTCACATCCGTTGGTCTTCCATGTACATTATACAAAGACGGAATGTACAACACTGTTAAACAGACATAAATAATAAAGTAAAAAAACATAAAACAATTGTCATACCAAAAAAAAAAAAAAAATAGAAAATACTAACTAAAGCAAAAATGTGCGACATGGGCTCAGAGACCCTCCTTGAACCTCTTTCCTCCTTTACCCTTCGCCCTCTTGTGTTGCATTTGTCCCTTCTTCTGTGATGTCGTTCTCGTTCCCCTTATAATCCTCCCACTTTCCCCATCTTTCCTAAAATTTCTCCTCCTGTAGCCTCAGCATGTGTGTTATCCTCTCCATATCCTGTATCTCCTCTACTATTCCTACCCATTGTGCTATTGTTGGTGGATCTTCCTTGTACCACAGTCTCGTTATTGCTTTTCTGGCCGATATCAGCATTATCTTTATTAAATATTTGTCCCCCCCTTGTATACCCTCGTGCGTCAGGTCCCCTAAGTATAACACCAGTCCCGTTTGGGGTAACCCGTATCCTATTCGTTTTCCCCCTTTTTTTTTTTTTATCCACTTTTTCTCCCATTTTCTATATTTTCCTCCCATCCCAATTTCGTATCATCCAATTCAACCCTCCCCTGTCACGAACGCTGTTTCTTGCCTCCCACAAGCCGGCTGCAATGTGGACTAAGTCATACATAGCACAAGTCCCCTCCGGTACTTGAGGTAACAGCAGTCGCATCTTTTCACCTGCGCAGCTCGATCTCTCAGTGGCGAGGAGTAACGCGTGGGAGGCTCACGCTGCCCCCGACACTTCCTGATTCTACTGCGCAGGCGCACCAACCGACCTGTAGGAGTCGCTGTCCACAACGCCCGATCCCCACCCATCAGTTTCCCACCCCCTAATACGGCCAATGTGTATTAGTATGAACGACCAGCTAAACTGAAAGCAATGTGGAGCACTGGGCTCGAACAGGCGAGCCCAGCCTCTCTGCATTCGTGGGGAGCGCCTTGCCCACTACGCCATGTAGCCGCCCTTTGTTTTCCCTTTTTTACGATTTTAATATCCTTTTCTTTTTTTTAAACAAAACATTTTATTTGCAGTTTTAGTTTTAGTTTACAAACATACATCAAGTCAAGTCAAGTCAATTTTATTTATATAGCACATTTCCAGGCAGCAGCAGCTGGCACCAAAGTGCTTCACAGGCAGGTTGATAAAAACAAAATAATGTGATGCAAGATATAAGATTAAAAACATAGTAAAGCAATGAAAGTAATAAAAACAAAATAATATGATGCAAGATATAAGATTAAAAACATAGTAAAGCAATGAAAGTAATAAAAACAGGTAGGACACAGTAAAACAAAGAGGATAGAAGAGCCAGGGGTCTAGTGGTGATTAAGTGGGGGGGAAGGCCAAGGATAACAGGTAGGTTTTTAAAAGTGATTTAAAAGCCTGCACGGTCTAGGTTACTTTGGGAGAGGTATGCCTTTGTCTTCGCCAGGAGTCTAAGGTGGTAAAAACTGTTTTTGACTACGGCGCTGACCTGTTTGTCAAATTTAAAATTGCTGTCGAAGATGACCCCGAGGTTCCTGACAGAGGTGGAGAGGTTTGGACCCAGGGGACCAAGTGCGTCAATGAGGGGGGCCAGGGGGGCACTATTAAAAACAATTACCTCAGTTTTCCCTTTGTTTAATGTCAGGGAGTTTTCAGACATCCAGCACCTGATTTCTGCCAGGCAGTCAAGTAGTGGTTTTATTGATGTTTTCCCTTGGGTGGGTTTTAAGGGGAGGTAGACCTGCACGTCATCGGCGAAGCAATCAGACAATACATTCAAATAACAGAAATAATAAAGAAATATCCCCCCCCTCCCGCCATCCACCTCGAGAGATAGGGCTCCCCCATATCCCAGGACCTCTATACACGGAGCCGGGCACCTGCGACACGGGTCCCTTGAATTGATTGGGCCTGGCCCAGTAGAGGAGAGTGCAGGGGGATCCGCACATCGACCCCACAACACACAAGACCCCACTCTCTGGGTCAAAACGATGATGGTCACATGTGTGTTAGTGTCTACAGTTTTGTCTAGTACGTGTTATTTATATTATATGTTCCGAATCAAGTCCCAATTTTCCCAACTAATGTGTTTACCTTGTCTGTATTCCCAGTGGGCTGTGTGTTATCTGCAGTGTGTCAACATCCATTCACTATCAAATAATATATATATGTGGTATTGAATCTTGGTCAGTGTGTGTGACCTCAGTGCTCGAGTCCTGTTTGGTGTGTGAAATCTCGTTATTTGAATCCTGCTGGTCTGGTTGATCTCGGCGCTCGGCTCCCGGTTGGTGTGTGTGGCCTCAATGCTCGCATCCTGGCCGGCCTGGGCAACCTCCGTGGCCGCATCCCGGACGGTCCGGCCGACCCCGGTGCCAGATTCCTGGTTGGTCCGGTTGTATCCAGCGTCTCTTTGTCCTTCTTTTGGGGGTTGTTTGTTTTACCTCTTTTGAATTAGCCTCCATGCTCCTCTGAATATTCTGTATTGCATCGAGTCCAGTCTGCGTGTTGGTTTGCACGTTAGCATCGTTAGCATTCTGTATTGCTTCTAGCCTGATCCGAATGCTAGCTTGCATATTCATCGTGTTAGCTTCCATGTTAGCTTGTAGCTTCATCTCCAGCCTCGCTGTTGTCTAACGTTTTTATTTCTTTTGAATTAGCCTCCATGTTCCTCTGAATATTCTGTATTTCATCGAGTCCAGCCTGCGTGTTGATTTGCATGTTAGCATCGTTAGCATTCTGTATTGCTTCTAGCCTGATCCGAATGCTAACTTGCATAATAATATCATGTTAGCTTCCATGTTAGCTTGTAGCTCCGTCTCCAGCCAGACCTCGCTGTGGTCTAACGTTATACTTGCTGTGTCATCTCCTCGTGTTGTACCTTTCCTTTCGTCGTATTTTCTTTGTCGGGGGTCACTCTTCTCTCACTTCTCCTCGAGTTTTGTGCACTGGGTCTTATCATCTTTCTTTTATCTTCTAGTTGTTACTTTTTATCGTGTTTTATAACTTTTTATTACCTTTCTTGAATTTTGGACCGGGAGCTCTGTTCTGCAGCTGCTCACGGGTCCGCTCCTCGCCAAACCGGAAGTCCCTTAATATCCTTTTCAATGTCAGGGACCTGTATGTTGCCGTTAAAAGGCATACTGGGCCTCCGAAGGTGCAGTACCGGCCAGATCCTGCTAGTAGGCAGTATCGAGAGTGCAGTAAACCCTGTTCCAGATCGGGTGCTACACTCAAATGTCTCCGGGCACACTTTTCTAGTAATGGGAAACCTAGGGCTTCACTCGATCGCATTGAATCGTTTTCGGGACCCCCAATCCATATGTTGTGGTGGGTTATGTCGTGGACCAAATGGACATACGATGGACCAGATGGCGATCAAACAATTGGAATATTCTTTTTGGAATACCACTGACCACAGGTAAGGTCTTTCTGACGTCAATTTCAGCTTGATCGTGCAAGGTTTTCATACCCATCCCCCTGATCGGCATGTGTTGTGGTAATAACAAATGCTGTTACTGGCAATCAAATAATCAGAAAGGACCCCCCCCTTGAAACATAATACCTATTATATACATTTGATTTGGAAATAGTAGCGTGTCCACTGTCCAGGGACGAAACAGCAATGGTTTTAGTAGAATTCACGTTGCGCCCTATAACCAGCCTCTCAGGAATTAGCCCGGATCATTCCGAAATTATACTTATATTCACCACGGGATAACGCGTGAACGTATTCATGAAAAAATTTATTCTTTTTTGCATCTTGAACGGAAGATAGTTACTGTCAAATGACCATGGTATTGTATCCATAGCTATAATATAAAATATAGATTTAGCTCTACAAACAAGGTGACGCACAGTGAAACTATGTAATGGAAACCTGGCCCAGCTAGAGCTAGATGGGGAAATCGAATGGCCGCGAATGAGTTAACATGCAGGCAGAAAAGTGGCCCTTTTTGTTTTTAGAATAGAATAGAATAGAATAGAAATACTTTTATTATCCCATGGGAAATTTGACACTGCAAATCGCTCAACATTTAAACATTTAGACAGAACAGGTCACGAATTAGAATAATAAAACGAATCAAATCAAGTTGCCTAGGATAAGAGTAGAGTAAAATAGAATAAAAATGGAATAAAATATACAGTAAATAAATACAGTAAAAATATACTCTGAGGTCTACAGTAGGTGTAATATTGTACAGTGCTGTTTCAAACTAAGTCCAGGAAGATGGTAACTGCCACTCTGTGCTCAGTGATGCAGTGAGGCACAGTGATGCATTGTATAGTCTGATGGCTGTTGGAATGAAGGACTTCCTGTGACGTTCAGTGCTGCATTTTGGTAGTGGGAGGAGTTTTCCCTGATGGCCTGGAGCTTAGCAAGGCTCCTCCTCTCCGCCACCCTCGCTAGGGAGTCCAGCTCTACCCCAACCACGCTACTGGCCTTCCTGACCAGCTTATCCAGCCTGTTTGTGTCCCCTGCTCTCAGTCCGCTGCCCCAGCAGGTCACAGTGTACAAGAAGGCGCCCGCCACCACCATAGAACATCCTCAACATCCTTGTACAGACATTGAAGGATCTCAGCCTTCTGAGGAAGTAGAGTCGGCTCTGGCCCTTCTTGTACAGTGCCTCTGCGTGTTTTGACCCGTTCAGTTTGTTGTCGATGTGCACACCGATATATTTGTACACCTCAACCATGTCCACATCAACTCCCCTGATGGAAACGGGGGTCACAGGTGCACTCCTCCTCCTCCCCAGCTCCACAACCAGTTCCTTGGTCTTCGCCACATTTAGCTGCAGGTGGTTTTTATCGCACCATGTGATGAAGTCCACTACCAGTTTCCGGTATTCCCTCTCGTCACCGTCCTTTATACATCCCACTATCGCAGAGTCATCAGAAAATGTTAGGGTTTGTAACCGACCTCAAACGCAACGGCACAGAGAGAGTTGTTCAGAGTTAGCCAAAGCAAGGGCGTATTTATTTTCAGAGTTACAAGATGGAATGAAGTTGAGCAACCGAACAAACGGGGAATCTGGCATGTGAAGATTGTTGCGGCTCTGCAGATACTCCCAGTAGGTGGTGGTGAGGAATTGGCTTGTGACGTCTGAAGCGGCTCTGCAGATCCTCCCAGCTTTCACTCCCGGTGGAAACGGAGAGAGAGAGAAATCTGAGTTAGCCCAGCGCACAACAGAAGGTGACTGATCCAGTATATATCCAAGTGACTTGATCTTCGGTGTACCACACACAGTTAGCAGAGTCCAGAGGAAAAACAATACGGTAATCCAAAGTGTAAATCCAACACAAAAATAGGTGAGAACAGTACAAAACAAAAACTGGATCTCTTCGGTGTTTCACAAACACACAAAAAACTGATGATCCAAAAGAACTGTTTCCAAAAACTCACCAGAGCGCAACGCGTAAAGCGGGCAGATAACGAAGCGCAGCTCAGAACGGGAAACCAGGTTCTCCACAGGGATTCTCCACGAAAGTCCTGGAGAGCAAAAGACAGCAAACAGCGACAGGGAAGGCAGGCAAATGCAGGAGTATTCAGAACGATCCAACATCGATAGTAGCGGGATCAGGGTATATAAAGCCACAGGGCGCTGATTACAAGCTGTGACAGCTGCGGGATGAAATTGATACTTGCTCCAGAAGCGTGTGGCGGGGAGAGCACCAATCAACACGGCACCTTACAGGAACGGAGCGTGTGGCGGGGAATGCAATTAATCAACAAAGTACCTTAAAGGAACGAAGCGTGTGGCGGGGAGCGGACCAAACCTCACAGAAAACTTCTGAAGTTGGCAGGACTCTGACTGATAGTGGAAGTCGTTGGTGTAGACAGTGAAGAGGAAGGGAGAGAGGACTGTCCCCTGCGGGGCCCCGGTGTTGCTGACCAGTCTGTCTGACACACAGCTCCGTAGGCGCACGTACTGTGGTCTGCCCGTCAGATAGTCCACAACCCAGGACACCAGGGGGGCCTCTACCTGCATCGCCTCCAACTTCTTACCCAGCAGCCCAGGCCTTATGGTATCAAAAGCACTGGAGAAGTCAAAGAACATGACTCTCACAGTGCTCCCCGGCTTGTCTAGGTGAGTGTAGGCTCGGTTCAGCAGGTAGATGACAGCATTCTCTACCCCCAGTCGGGGCTGGTAGGCGAACTGGAGTGGGTCTAGGTGGGGTTTGGTCACCGGGCGGAGTTGCTCCAGGACTAACCTCTCCATGGTCTTCATTATGTGAGAAGTTAGAGCCACCGGCCTGTAGTCCTTGGACGTGCTGGGACGCGGGCACTTAGGGACAGGGACCACACAGGAGGTTTTCCACAGTGTCGGGACTCTCTGCAGCCTCAGGCTCATATTGAATATGAGCTGGAGAACATCACACAGCTGAGAGGCACAGGTTTTGAGTACCTTTGGGCTCACCCCATCAGGACCCGCAGCCTTGCCTGCGTGTAACTTGCTCAGCTGTGTACTCACCTGGTCTGCAGAGAGCCACACTGTGGGGGTCTCAGGTGTTGGGGGGAGGAGCGGGTCTTCGAGCCGCGGGGGGCAGACAGGCTGCACCAGAGATGAGGGGGTGTGGGCAGTTGGGGGGAGGGAGGGGTTGTTGCTCGAGTTGAAGGGCTGAGTTCAAGTTTCAAGTTTCAAGTTTCTTTAATAGTTGTCATACAGAAGTACAGAATACTTTTATACAAAATGCTTCTTACTGTTACGCTCCAGAGACTGTGCAAGACAAGATAAGTATGAAATAAAATAACATAGTATAGCATGTAAATTAGAAGTAAAAAAATGAGGTCACAGTGTTCAATATAGACATATGTACAATGTTCGATGCAGAGTAGACGTAACTGAGTTACCATATAATATACAATACTGTGTAGTGTACTAATATACAATACTATATAGTGCAAGGCAGAAATAGGATGAGGTGCAATTTAGGTACAATTTACAGTAGGTGTACGAGTTGTAGTGCAAATCCTTTATCAATAAATATAAAGTGTGTTTGTGTGATCTAAAGTGTGGAGAGTGGGTGCTGCAGTGTGTTTGTTTGTTTAAGTGAGTGTGTGCGTGTGGGTGTGTGTGCTGTGAGCATTTGATGGTTGTTGCATAGTGTTTATTGTTCGTTTAGCAGCCTGATGGCCTGGGGATAGAAGCTTCTTCTGAGTCTTTCTGTGCTCGCCTTAAGACTCCGGTATCGCTTGCCTGACCGCAGCAGTTCAAAGAGGCAGTTGTTCGGGTGGCTCGAGTCCTTAATAATTCTCTTAGCCTTCCCCTTGCACCGCTTGTTGTAAATGTTCTGGAGGGTGGGAAGCCCCCCTCCAATTGTGCGTTCGGCTGAACGTGTCACTCTTTGTAGTCTGCTACGGTCTTGTGCAGTGCTATTCCCAAACCAGGATGCTCTCTATTGTACATGAGTAGAAGTTCCTAAGGATCTTCTGACTGACTTGGAACATCCTTAGGCGCCTGAGGAAGTAGAGGCGTTGTCGTGCCTTCTTCACAACACTGTCAATGTGTGTGGTCCATGTCAAATCCTCGGATATGTGGGCTCCGAGGTACTTGAAACTGTTCACTCTCAACCGGTGCCCCGTCGATGCTGAGGGGGCTGTAGTCCTTGACCCCCGACCTCCTGAAGTCCACAATCATCTCTTTTGTTTTGCTGACGTTCAGGGAGAGGCAGTTCTCCTGACACCACTGTGACAGGTTCTCTACCTCTTCCAGGTAGGCCCTTTCGTCGTTGGCAGAGATCAGGCCCACCACTACTGTGTCATCAGCAAATTTGATGATGGTGTTGTTGTTCCGCTGTGCTACGCAGTCATGTGTGTACAGGGAGTAGAGGAGGGGGCTCAGAACACAGCCCTGGGGGGCCCCTATGTTGAGCGTGATGGATGAGGAGGTGCAGTTGCCTGCTCTTACCACCTGGGGTCTGCCCGTCAGGAAGTCCAAGACCCACTGGCAGAGGTCATAGTTCAAGCCCAGGTCCCTGAGCTTGGCTATGAGTTTGGAGGGGACTATGGTGTTGAATGCTGAGCTGTAGTCGATGAACAGCATTCTCACATAGTTCCCCTGCCTCTTGTCCAGGTGTGATGCTGCTGTGTGCAGCACATGGGCTATGGCGTCCTCCGTGGACCTGTTGGGGCGATATGCAAATTGCAGAGGGTCCAGGTTGATGGGGAGGGAGGAACAGATGTAGCCCTTCACTAGCTTCTCAAAGCACTTCATGGCTATGGAGGTGAGGGCTACAGGGCGGTAGTCGTTGAGGCAAGCGGGCGTAGATTTTTTGGGTACAGGGATGATGGTGGACTTCTTCAGACAGGTGGGGATGACAGCCTGTTCCAAGGACAGGTTGAAGATGTCAGTGAATACCGGGGCCAGTTGGTCGGCACAGACTTTTAGGACGCGGCCGGGGATGCCGTCCGGTCCTGCTGCCTTCCTGATATTCACTTTTTTAAAGATCCGTCTCACCTCATGCTCTGTTACCCTGAACACTGAGTCTCCATCAGCAGACCCCCCCCCCCCCCATTGCCGTGGTTTGTGGGCTGGTGTTTTTATTCACAGCCTCAAACCTTGCATAGAAGGAATTGAGATCATTTGCTAAGGAGATGTCATTGTTCAGTTTGAGGGAGGTGCCTTTGTAATCTGTCATTGTTCTGAGGCCCTGCCTGAGGTGTGGGGGAGGGGGGGCAGACTGGCCGGGGCCGCTGTATCAAACCTATTGTAAAACAGGTTTAGCTCATTAGCCCGGTCTACATCTCCATCCACTCCCCTTCCCCCCGCCGGTTTAATGCCGTTATTGTCTGCATTCCAGTCCACACTTGTTATTGTTCTCCAGCTGGCCTTCCAACTTCCTCCTGTATTTGTCTTTGCCCTCTCTGAGGTTGATTCTCAGAAGCCCCTGAACTCTTTTGACCTCCTCCCTGTTACCTGCGTTGAAAGCCCTCTTCTTCTCATTCAGTAGGGCTTTGATGTCCTTAGTGACCCATGGCTTGTTATTAGGATAGCAGGTAACAGTCCTAGATGGAACATTGGAGTCCACACAAAAGTTTATGTAGTCTGTGATGCACTCTGTGAGCCCATCAATGTCCTCTCCGTGGGGCTCACAGAGTGCCTGCTAGTCTGTGACCTCAAAGCAGCCCTGTAGTGCCTCTTGAGCCTCCTCCGACCACCTTCTTACAGTTATTTTGGTTGCAGGCTGTCTTCTGACCAGAGGCACATAACAGGGGTTGAGGTGAACCAGGTTGTGGTCCGACCGGCCCAGCTGTGGTAGTGATGAGGAGCTGTATGCCTCTTTGATGTTGGCATAAAGCAGGTCCAGGGTCCTGTTTTCCCTGGTGTGGCAGCTGACGTATAGTTGGAAGTTTGGTAGTGATTTGTCCAGTTTACATGGTTAAAATCCCCTGAAATGAGGATTAGAGCCTTCGGGTGTTTCGTCTGGAGAGGAGACGTGCAATAGCGCCGTGGATGACGTCACACGGGGCCGTCGGGTTTGCCGAGGGGAGGACTGCATACTGTTTTTGCAAACCAAAATACTATAATTTATACTTATAGCACATGCATAAGTCTCTTTTGAAAGATAACATTCTGAAGTTGCTGATACAATAAAGAAATATCACTTTTAGTGCTAATGAAATAGAATAACATAGGTCTGAACTTGAGTTATAGAAAAACTTGTTACTCACGTTTTTCTTTAGTAGTTGCAATATCCAAAAGTATATATCCCAACAAAATGGTATGGCTGAACACACTGGGTCCATCGCCTGAAGTCTTATGTAGTACATGTCTAAATCTCATACGAATATGTTCAGAAATGAGTGATTAGGAGCGATTTTGGTAAACTGTGTAGCGTTCCTAGTTTCCTTTTCCTCATAGACTTCAATTAATTCTGCGTTTTTTCTCTTCCTGTTTTCGCTCGTGACTTTTCACCTAGATCCCTGATTCGTACCTCCCCACGTGGGGATATCATTGGAAAGCTACACTCATTGGCTACAACCCTTGATACTTTTCGAGATTGCCAAATTATTAACGGAGCTAGAGCCCCGGGAGTCGGGGGTGGTAATCTGACTCTGCCATGTACTTTGGCGCATGCCTCACATATCGGCATGTAACTCGAGAACCGCTGAACGGATTCTGTCGCCTGAAATGGTAATCGACAGGCAACAAATAGGGCTTTAATTATATCTATATATTGTATTAAAAGAAATGCACACTCGAGCCGCTAGAGGTCGGCAAAGTGGCGGTGGGCAAATTGTCCTCAAGAGGGCCCACATGTGGGCCCCCAAGGAACATGCTAACATTATGGGAAATGAGTAATCTTTTCCAGAGTCAGTCAACTTAGCACAAATTAATGGAAGCAGATACGGACCATCTAGCCTAGCTGACAGTAGCTGTTGGCCAAAAACACATCTCTGTTAGGATTAGGGGTGCTGAGAGGGTGAGAACGCATTTGCAGAGGGAAGAGAGGAGGCAGAGACGGCAGGATACGAGGAAATCAAAATAAGTTTACTAACAAAACAAAGATGAGCGAAAACGGGAAATATAACTTACAGCACAGACGAACATGAAACAAGGCAAGGGGAGGCACGAAGTAGGTGAGGGTACAATGAGGGTACGGGAGACAATGACGCCACGAGGAAGTGATGACAAACAGACACCTAAATACCAACACTAATTAACAACGATCAACACCTGGCAGGGCCAGGCCAACACACAGAATCACAAACACAACCTAGACACAAAAAGCATTGACACCATAAACACAACTAGACACAAGGCAATGACACACACAACAACCAGACAGGGGGACAACATCAAACATAGACAGGGATGGCCCAGGATAACAAATAATTAGAAATACATTCAATTACTTGAAACCAACATAAGATGGTCGCCTGCACCATCCGGCTTTGGTCACTGGAGGGAGGTAGGGAACCAATGTCAGGAGGAGGGAACTGTCCACTCCACTGTCATTCTCATGCCCGGCCCAGCCAGGGCCGGGCCTGGGGACGTAACATATCTCCTGGAGTTTTAAGCTAGGCTAGTGGTCTGTATCCGCTTCCATTCATTTGTGCTAAGCTAAGCTAGCTTGCAGCGGGATAGCTTTTTACTGAACGCACAGAGAGGAAATTTCTTCTTGTCTGACTCTGGAGAAGACAGTAAGTGCCTTTCCCATTATGCTGGCATGTTCCTTTAAGATAACTTTATGGAGGGGGGAAAGCTATTCAGTAGTTATACCATAGACATTTTCAATATATCTGAATTACATTTGTGAAAAATCTTTAATTACTTGTGACAGAATAAGTATAAGAATCAGCTATGAGCATCCATCCATTCCATTAGCCCCATATTGTCCATAAAGTTTGACCCCAACTGTGAGAATTCAAAACACGCCTCAACTACTGTGGGGCAGCATAGGATAGCATAGTTTGGAATAACCTCTGCCCTTTGCAGCTTGTTCATTGTCTATCTTTGATGCCATACTCAGACACTGGCTTGTGATTAAAAAAATTTAATCCTGCAGATTACCAGGGGCCTTCATTGGAATAACCTAAGGGGGAACATGCTTTTTATTTTTATTTATTTTTATTATCTTTTTCCCCCTGGATCCTTTTTTCCGATTTTTCTCCCATCCCACTGTTAGTCGTTATGCCAATTCCCAACCCCCTTTCCTGGTTGTTGCGCATCCCCCCTACTGTTGGTCCAGGAGGCCGGAGACTGTCACATGTTTTCCTCCGACACATGTGCAGCTAGCCGGCAGCCAGCCTGGCAGCGCAGATTCTCACCGGGAGAGTGTAACGTGTGGAAGGTCACACTACCTTTTTCCAGATCCTACCCTCGCTGTACAGGCGCCCCGACCGAACTGTAGGGGTCGCTGTCCACAACGCCCAGGACCCACCCACGGCTTCCCTCCCCCTAACTCAGCCAAACGAGTTAGTATAGCGATCAGCCCAAGCCAAGGCAATGCTGACTCTCCGGGAGTCGAGGCCGCAACCTCTTGCATTGGTGACGAGCACAATCTCCGCTACGCCACCTGACCGCCAAGGGGGGAACATGCTGTCTACATGTATTATACATATCACAATGAGATAAGATGACGTGGTCCTGACTGAACTGCACATTGCTGATATGTCAGTGGTCTTGACTGAACTGCACATTGCTGATATCTCAGTGGACTGATGTGCACATTGATGATGTCTCAGTGGTCTTGACTGACCTGCACTGTACAGCATTTCCAATAAAATGATACAACCCAATGTTGCAGCCTACTACAATATCAGACAGGCTTCCACAATTAAATTAATCCTGATTGATACAGTATATTACTGCAAAAAAAATGCTCAATTCCATAAATATAGAAGCATACATACAGCATTAGTGGTCCTCTACCACCAGTCACAAACACATCGATTTAGCAGACTCTTAGGATTCAGTTGCCTGCCCAATGCACAAGGTGAATTTTATTGACAACTTCAATATATTCTGGGAGTGCAAGGAACTTTTCAAGCAAAATTTTGTTTTTCTGAACAGATTTGGAGCAAATCTGTTCAGTTCCAACATCCATTACACCATTTACCACCAAACTGTGACAAAGCGCAACAAGGGAACCCAAACAACAGGAAATTACCTTGCTACAGTAATAACTGGGAACACTCCATGCCACTCACTGTCAGACCACAACCTTGCTACAGCGAGCCTGCATGAGGCAATCTCCCCACCCCCAAACTCTCCCCAACAGACTCAATAAATGGAATCCAATCTACCAACACCACCTGAGGTTGACCACAACCCGAGGAAGCGACCTGCCCAGAGTCACACCTTCACCTCCAGCTCCCAGACAGACTTGACTCCTCCCCCGAATGGCAAGCATCTGATTTCCCCTGGCCTCAATGACCCCCATGTCACCCCACCGCCAGCCCAGGAGGGTCTGGCCACTGAAGCCCTGCCCTCAAACCTCAACGACCCCCGTATCACCCCAACCCCAGGCCCAGGAGGGACTGGCCACCGAAGCCCCGCCCTCAAACCTTGCGACCCCAACGACGACCCCCACACCACCCCACCGCCGGCCCATGAGGGACTGACCACTGAAGCCTTGCCCTCTCCCCTCATCACCCTCTTCCTTCTCCTCTGCCCCCTCATCACCCTCCCCCCTACCATTCAATCACAAGATGAAGGAACTAGTAAATGCTGCACTCACTGGTATAGCGAGCCCCCAAATAACACACCTGGCGCCCCACCCTCCCTCCTCTGATCCCCCTCAGTTTACACCCCTCCCACATCCCCCCAACCAATACAGAAAGAGAGCTCAGACTCAAGACTACACCCCCCCCCAACCTGCTCAAGTTATCAAAAAACTCCTTTATTAGCAAACCATGTTCCTGTTTTGACCACTAATAGGCAAAAAAAACATTTAAATTGCACTATAAGACAGGGTAACCTCATAGCCATCAAAGTTCAACTAAGGACAGTTTCACATCCTATCACAGAGCCCCTACAGTTAAAAGTAGCTATCCTTAATGTCAGATCGCTGGCTAATAAATCCTTCCTAATTAATGATCTGATAACAGAAAAAAGCCTGCACTGTATGTTTTTAGTTGAAACTTGGTTAAATAACATCACTGGAGTGGCAACATTAATAGAGACCTGTCCTAGAAAATCCCCAAGAAGAGGCGGCTGGGTAGCGCAGTGGAGAATGCACTCGCCTACCACCGCAGAGACTCTGGGATCGAATCCAGCTGTCAGCGGTACCTCCGGCTTGGTCAGTCGTCCCTACTAACACAATTGGCAGTGTTAGCGGTGGGAAGCCGGCGGGGTATGTGTCCTGGTCGTTGTAAACTGCGGTTCCTACTGGTCGGTCGGGACGCCTGTTCAGCAGGGAAGGGATCTGGGGGAGATAGTGTGATCCTCCCACGCGTTACATTCCCCCAGTGAGAGTCCTCGCTGTCAGGTGAAAAGAAGCGGCTGGCTGACTCCACATGTGGTAGTTCTACACCCTCCCTAGGCCGACAGTGGGGCAATGCGCGCAACGACCAGGAAGGGAATTGGCATAAGGACTAAATTGGGATGAAAAAATAATAATAAAAAAAAAGATCCCCAAGAAAATTGGGGATGGAGCCTTTGCTAATTACACACCAAAGCTATGGAACACAATACCTATGGAAATTAGGGAGGCAAGGTCACAAAATATTTTTGTAAATGTAGCAACCTGAAAATATGCCTATTATTCAGATGTGCTGACTTGCCTTTTATCTCCCCTTTGTACACCAAGACATTCTAATGAGTTTCCATTAATATTCCCTCGAACAATGACGCAGGCTCCTCCTTGTCCGACTCGCTGGAATATGGATTATGAACAGTATCGCTGGACCATATTCACTCACCCAGACTCCCTGTGTGGCTAGTTGGCGACCAGCAGGGGGCGGTGGCAGGCAGAGAGCGTACCAGAGAGCCGGGGGAGCAAGTAAATGGGGACAGAAGAGGGAAGGCGAGCCTCTTCGGCTTGGGATGTCGCCGTGAACGGTCGCAGCTACAACGGGAGGTGCTTTGGAATAGCCCCGTTAAAGAACCACCGGAGAGCCCCGCCGGAGCGAGCGACGGGTTATCCTATAACAGTAAACGTAGAAGCGTGTTGCATGTTTCCCTACTGAATACCCTAGCGATACAACGAGTTATCCTAGAAGGAATGCGGTATAGCCGAGTTGGGCTTAAGTTAAAGCTATCCCCTCTATGGAGGCGCCCCGCCAGCGTGGCGTGAAGAGGACCGGTGTTTAGGGACACCCTGCGTTATTATATACCCCGTCTAGCAGGAGGGCTGTTTGGGACCCAGAGTGTAGCTGCAGTGTTAGCGAGGGCAAGCTTATAAATGCGCGTCGACCCAACACCAACCGTCCACAACCGGTCTGCTCCGGCTGTCTACAACCAGATCTACACCAGGCTGTCTTCAGAGCACGGGAGTTCGTCCCGACCAACAGAGGTCGCCACCACCCAGCACACGCTCTCAGCCCAACACTGCCCTCTGCTCCAGCCCCGCTTGCTAGCGCCCTCGCCGAGAGCGTTCGACGCCATCTCGCCTTCCGGACGACGGTGGTGCGGCGAGGCCGCCATTTTGGATGAGTACAATTGAGCATCTATGCTCCGGAGCTATTACACAGTACACAGTGTGGTGCAGCCTGCGGGCGTAGCTAACGTTGCTAACCACAGTTCTAGGGGTACCCCATTAACAATACATGCCGGCATTAGCATAGGACTTTGTTAGGTATTTGTGGGCCCACATTTTGATTTCTTTTGAGTGTGATAACGTGTTTGTGTTTAATAATATTTTCCCATCTAATTAACCCTTTCCCTGTGGGGAGGTTACAGACATGTTGCCTTATAAGTAAAGCCTAGAGAGGTATTATTCTTGCCGTATAATTAAAGCCTGTCAGAGGTATTATACAGGGTGTTGACCCGGACGTGGGTGATGAGTAAAACACATTAAAGTATATTACTCCAGGCACTAACACGGAGATGTGTGTAGAATATACGTAGACATAAGGTATTGAGTTACACATGGAGTTATGGTAGGACTACAGTCCATTAGAGCACTCCCATTCATTCGTGTAACTGAACAGTACAAAATAGCATTAAAGAATTAGATGGGAGTTCTGTGTGCGTGTCCATTCATGAGCCGTTTAACAACTCTTTTGGTGTGGGTAACGTTAATACCATTAACCCCTTCCTATTCCACCTTTCCCTTTTTATTGTAAGGTTTCTAGTGTCACTGAGGGAGGGTACTGCTTGCGGGGGGAACCAAGTTATTTATTTACAATTCAGTCACTAGGTGTGGGAGGGTTGTAGGAGTAATTGGGGGAAGTGGGAGCGTGTTGGGGAGTACTGCTGACCGCCCTGCTGCAGGGGAGGAAGACCAGAGTACCAGACCAGGTTGGTAAATCCCGGGCCCCATCCACTCGCACTGCCAGCCTCCAGTTGAAGCTCCAGACTCAAAGACGGAGGTGCAGTTAGACAGAGCTCTACTGTGTCTCGCTACCCAGTGATTGTGCCCACCCGTTCCCACGAAGCAGGGAACGATAATCCACCCTGCTACATAAAGTAAGCAAAAAATGTGTCTTTTCACTTTTAATATGGATAACATTTAAAGACACAAACTGTCAGTAAAGCGCTTTGGATAAAAGCGCTATATAAATGCAGCCATTTACCAGGTTAGAGTCCTAGAGCAAAATAAAATAAAGTAGATCCAGGTTCGAGGGCTGGAGTAAAATAAAATGAAAACCTTTATTTATTCTCGAAAAGGACAATTGAGGTCACCCTCATTTTCAATGTCGTCGAGACTTACTGACATTTCAATGCATACATTTGTAATAATATAAATAAGTAAGGGATAATGTATGGCTACGACGAGGTCATTGTCGCAAAATAATTGACCGACACGGAGTTTAAAATACCGAGGCGCCGCGCCGAGGTGTTTTAAACGTAGTGAAGGTCAATTATTTTGCGACAATGACCGAGTAGGCTATACATTATCCCGCTTATTACATGGCTAACTTACTAACAATATACCTAATTCATTTGACAAATCGCAGTTGTTCTGTGGCTCTGTCAGCCCAAATAAAGTGATTATTATTATCGCGGGCAGATCTGTTCTGGCTCCGCTGACACTCCGCTGTCAGTGCAGCGCTATACATTATCCCGCTTATTACATGGCTAACTTACTAACAATATACCTAATTCATTTGACAAATCGCAGTTGTTCTGTGGCTCTGTCAGCCCAAATAAAGTGATTATTATTATCGCGGGCAGCCTCTGTTCTGGGCTGGCTCCGCTGACACTCCGCTGTCAGTGCAGCGCGGCAGGTGTGTCTGATTTGCTGCACTGATGTGGGCTTGATTGCCAACAGCTGCGCACTGCGGTCATTATTGAAAAATCTGCGGTCATTATTGAAAAATAATGACCGCTGTCGGGGGGCTATTGACCAATCACAAGCAAGCATTTCGGCGAATGTGAAAACGCCATGTAATAATAAATAATAACAACTCTATCTATAATTATAGCACCCTTCAACACCATCCAGCCGTCACTGCTAGCGGAGAAGCTCTCTGCGATGCAGCTGGAGCACGGCTTGGTGGCCTGGATGAAGGACTATCTCACTGAGAGGCCACAGTACGTCAGACTAAAGGACAGTCAGTCTGACGTACTGGTGAGCAACACCGGCGCCCCACAGGGAACTGTGCTGTCACCCTTCCTCTTCACCCTCTACACCTCAGACTTCTGCCGCAACTCCAGCGGGTGCCACCTGCAGAAGTTCTCAGACGACTCCTCCATCGTAAGCTACATCACCGACGATGATGAGGAGGAGTACAGAGCCCTGGTGGAGAACTTCGTGGGGTGGAGCGACAGCAACCACCTCCAACTCAACACCAGTAAGACCAAGGAGCTGGTGGTGGACTTCCGGAGGGGCAAGAAGAGGCCCCCCCCGATTCCCATCTCCATCCGAGGGGTGGATGTGGAGATGGTGGACTCATACAAGTTCCTTGGGGTACACCTGAACAATAAACTGGACTGGTCGGACAACACAGAGGCCCTCTACAGGAAGGGACAGAGCAGGCTGTTCTTCCTGAGGAGACTCAGGTCCTTCAATGTGTGCAACAAACTGCTGCAGTCTTTTTACCAGTCTGTTGTGGCCAGCATCCTCTTCTATGCTGTGGCATGCTGGGGAGGCTACATCAACTCAAGGGACACCAACAAGCTCAACAAGCTGGTGAGGAAGGCTAGCTCCGTGGTGGGAGTCGAGCTACCTAGACTTGAGGTGATGGTAGAGAGGGGGATGATAAGGTGTTTGCGGACGACTCAGCCCTGCTGGTCTCTGACAAGAACAAGTTACAGGTTGAAAAAACCCTCAGCTCGGAACTAGGCAGAATCTGCATATGGCTCGCTGATAACAAACTATCATTACACATGGGCAAAACAGAGTCCATTCTCTTCGGTTCAAATAACAAACTCAGCAAGACCGACGGCTTCTCAGTTACAGTGGGTGACAATATTGTCACAAGGAAAGATGAAATTACCTACCTGGGTTCCATCCTAGAGGCTAATCTCTCCTGTGACAAAATGGCATCCAATGTAATAAAAAAAGTCAACCAACGAACTCGATTCTTGTACCGGATCTCCTCTCTGGTAAACAAGAACACCCTGAAGACTCTGGCAGGAGCACTCATTCAGGGGTACTACGACTATGCTTGCACCTCATGGTACCAAAGCACCTCAAAGGCGCTAAAAACAAAATTACAAACATCTCAAAACAAACTGGTCAGACTACTGCTTGACCTTACTCCTAGAACCCACCTCACCCCTGCCCACTTTGACAACCTAGGATGGCTTAGAGTAGACGACAGAGTACAACAACTTGCAATGGGCCTGGTCTACAAGATACACTACACGACCAAGGTACCCATGTACATGTCAAAATACTTCCCAAAGGTCAGTGAATACCACGATCACAACACCAGAGGGAGCTCCACAAATCATGTTAAACCCAGATTCGGCTCAAATAAGGGACTAAACACGTTTCGCAATTATGCCACATCAATGTGGAACGCCCTACCCAAAGCTGTAAAGGAATGTGGATCACTACCCACTTTCAAAACCTCTCTCAAGGGACACCTACGGGAGACTGCAATTCAACACTGGCCCCTGTAAATATCCTAACCCAACCCCCTCCAATGTACAGTCATTTACCTAGTATGGTTTTGTCAATAGTTCAATGTACAATTGTGTTTGTTTGTACAGTGTCTCCTCCCCCCCCCCCTCAATGTACAGTGTTACTTGTTTATACAGTGTGCCCCCCGCCCCCCCCCCCCCCCCAACCACCTCCAATGTAAATTACCCAGTATGGTTGTCAATATCCCAATGTACCCAACCCCCCCCACCCAACCTCTTCCAATGTACAGTTTCTACGTCAAATGTATATACTCCCTTTTCTTGACTCCTTCTGTATCACAAAAAGTACTGTATTTGCAAATCTGGTATGTCATAAATGTATAGATGTAGCAGTACTGACTATCTGTATGTCATGTATGTCATATATGTCTATATGAATTGAAAATGGGGGACCCTGATGGAAACAAGACAAACGTCTTTCTCAGGTCTGCATCCCCTTAACAATTGTATGTATTGAGCCGTACTGTATTGTACCCATTCTGCAATCTGTTAAATAAAGTTTTCATTCATTCATTCATTCAAGGAAGCTGGATGCCATCATGGAGAACCCCTACCACCCCCTCTACGACGAGCTAGTCAAGATGAGAAGCTCGTTCAGCCACAGACTCATTCCCCCCCGACACTCAACTAACCGCCTCGGACAGTCCTTCATACCAGCGGCCATCAGGCTCCACAACAGTGGGCAGCGACTAGCAGCCTCCAGGCTCCACAACAGGGGGCAGCGACAGCGACTGCTACCAGACATTGACCTGGGACTTATAGGAACCCAAGGGGGACAACCTACACTACCCTGGTACTTTGATTAATGTATACTCAGTAGATAGTAAATTATAACACTACCTCATGCATACTGCACCTTATGTGACACTGTGAATAATGTGAATATTCCTCAGCTAGTCGGATAGTAAATTATATTGACCATATTGATCAAATCGTTTACACTGCCTGTGTTGTCTTTTACTACCTGTATACTGTGTTGTTTTACTACCTGTACCCCTCCCCCCCTCCCCCCCATGCTGCTATGATGCCTGAATTTCCCCAAGGGGATCAATAAAGGAATATCTTATCTCTCTTATCTTACATGGACCGCAGCCCAAAGTGCCCCACAGCAAGTAGCACAAAATTAACATAAGCATCAAATCAGCATACAGTCAGACAGTCAGACAGAATAAAAACAATGTATAAAATGCAGACATAAGAATAGGTATAAAAGACAATAAAAGTAGTGCAAAGTAGAACGTGCAGACATAAGAATATAGGCATACAATAAGTACAGTGTTGCTCAAAGGCATGTGAACCCCCCTGTAACAGCCAGTCCCCAAACACCCCACACATCAATCCCCACCACATCCCCATCCAAGACATACCCCCTGATAAAGCATGTCATGGCCAAAGGAAAACACAAACAGCACGCGTGCCACTCATACCTCCATGCACGGCGACGGGGATGCCACCCCTGTGGGCCGCTCCATCTCCCCCGGTCCCGGCGACCTTGCCACCACGAGGAAAACAGCAAACCCCACGCCCGAACTCCACAGAGGAATGACAGGCCACGCGCCCCAGGACCTGCAACCACGCCAAAGGAGCCTTGCATTTTATTCAAAGTAACTAGTAACCGATGGCGGGTTGAGATAAATATAGTTTGATTGATTGATTGAAAATTTTATTAACAGATTGCAGAATGGGTACAATACAGTACGGCTCAATACACACAATTGTTAAGGGGATGCAGAACAGAGAAAGATTTTCGTCTTGTTTACATCAGGGTCCCAGGAGTAAAAAAGTACAATATTTCCTTTGAAATGTAATAAAATTGGTGCTGTAAAAAAAAGTGTAAAGTGTAAAGTTCCCTAAAATGAAAATAGTCACGTAAAGTACAAGTAGCTTGAAATTGTACTCAAGTACAGCATTTGAGTAAAAATACTTAGTTACTTTCCACCACTGCATCTACTGTTGTGTCTTCATGGATCTTCCCCTGAACCTAATTAGCCCAGCTGCTTGTGACTCTCATTAGCTAACAATCGTATGGGTGTCTGTATGCCACTCTTCATTGAGCCCTAAAGAGAGCATGTAGCCTCCTGACTCACATTGCCTGTCAATGATAAACATGGACTGAGAGTTTAAAAACAATTCATATTCACTTGTAGGAAACAGGCATACACACACGTACTTATACACATATTTGAAGCATAAGCTCTCACTTACACATATAGGGGATATACACATACATAGGGGACACACACATACATAGCTGAGACGCACATGCATATACACACCTGAGATATACACTCACACAGGTGGCAGAGACGCACATGGATACGAGACACACACAAAAGGTAGGATTACAGTCACGTACCTGAGAGATGCACACACACACACACGTATGAGACATACACACATACTTACGTGACACACGTACCCACATACACATATCTGAGACACACATTCATACATGTTCTCACGCACACCTACATATATCTGAGACGCATCCTCTCACATGCACTATGGAGAAAGATGGCATCCCGATAGAAGATGCAGCACATACCTGCTCGCAGGTAGATCGGTCTACATGTAACGTATGTGCATCAGGGATATATATGCACAATGTATAGTAATGTTTTTTTTTGTAAGTGCTTTTTTAATTTCCATGTCAGTTGTTAATGTGTTTGTATGAGTCTTTTGTATGTTTTGTATGTTGTTACGAAAAAGAAAAAGACAAATCTTGGATGTTGCATATTATGCTGTGGAAAGATGTCTTGTGAATATTGGAAAGATTTGTGCAAAAATATCAATAAAAAAAAAATTATATTAATCAAAGACATTCCACTTTGAGTGAGTAGAAAAATCAATGCCATTCAGGAAAATATATCTTTCAAATGGCAGAATATCTCAAGTGGCCCCTTGAATAACACGCCAGTGTCAATTAACCAGACACCTTTACCACGACTTTCACCTGTTTCCAATCAACTAATTAGACGAAGAGAAAGGTGACTTGCTGTCAAACCTGCAGAACACCTGAGTGTTTTCATTAAGAGGCATGTGAGGAAAGACAGCTCCAGTGTGTGTTTGCTGAAGGTGGACAGAAGGGCCTGGATTCAAGTTTCTGGACTAGATTGAAACTATGGCTAAACCCATAGGATTTGTTCTAAGGTAGGGTTGCTCCTTTGTGTTGTCTTGTCATTCTGACATAAGTAAATATTTAATCTAAATGTAAACATTTGTATTGTGTAGAGTGGTGCTGCTGTCTTTGCTGGCTGTTGGAAGACATCATGCAAGCGGTGAGAACCCTTTCTAGAACAACCTGAATGTCAGGGTGCATTCATTTAATAACTTATATTTACTGTCTTTTCTATTCCTACAGCTTACAATTCTGCATCTGTGACCAATGCTAAACGTCTTAGAGCTAAAGGGACAAGCTACCAGCCCTACAGTAGCTCTAATGTTGATCAATCACTTGCTAGTAGTTATGGTCCAAGCTCAGGTTCCCTCAACACTTATGGCCCTAGTGAATCTCACAGTACTTCCTTCAGTAAGACCAAGTCTACTGCTGAGCCTAGTTCTGGTTATAGCTCAAATGCAGACACTGGTGATTCTGCCCAGTCGGGTTCATTTGCTAGCCCAGGAAGTAGCAACCGACAACTTAGTTACCAGCAGCAGCCTAGCAATTGGCAGCAGCCAAGCTACAATAAGCAGCCTGTTTACCAACAGCAGCAACCTGCACAGCCTAACTACCAACACAGACAAAACTACCAAGTGCAGCGGACTCCACAGTCTAGCTACCAGCAGCAGCCTAGCCATCGGCAGCAGCCAAGCTATGATCAGCAGCCTATGCAGCAGGATGGCTACCTCAATCAGCAGCAGCCCCAGGTGCGTAGCTTTTCTCACCCTAGATACCAGCCAAATCAGAAACTAGGCTACCCTTCCAGGCAATGGTCTAAATACCAGTCCAACCAGCAACCGCAGGGGTCAAGCTACCAGACCAGCCAGCAGCCCCAGCAGACTGGATACCAGTCCAAGCAGCAGCAGCCCCAGCTGATTAGAAACCAGCCCCAGCAGACTGGATACCAGTCCAAGCAGCCCCAGCAGACTGGCTACCAGTCCAAGCAGCAGCAGCCCCAGCAGACTGGCTACCAGTCCAAGCAGCCCCAGCAGACTAGCTACCAGTCCAAGCAGCCACACCAGCCCTAACAGATTAGAAACCAGCCCCAGCAGACTAGCTACCAGTCCAAGCAGCCTCAGCAGACTAGCTACCAGTCCAAGCAGCCTCAGCAGACTAGCTACCAGTCCAAGCAGCCTCAGCAGACTAGCTACTAGTCCAAGCAGCCCCAGCAGACTAGCTACCAGACCAAGCAGCCTCAGCAGACTAGCTACCAGTCCAAGCAGCATCAGCAGACTGGCTACCAGTCCAAGCAGCAGACTGACTACCAGTCCAAGCAGCAGCAGCCCCAGCAGACTGGCTACCAGTCCAAGCAACAGCAGCAGCCCCAGCAGACTAGCTACCAGTCCAAGCAGCAGCAGCAGCCCCAGCAGACTGGCTACCAGTCCAAGCAGCAGCAGCCCCAGCAGACTGGCTACCAGTCCAAGCAGCAGCAGCAGCCCCAGCAGACTGGCTACCAGTCCAAGCAGCAGCAGCAGCCCCAGCAGACTAGCTACCAGTCCAAGCAGCCGCAGCAGACTAGCTACCAGTCCAAGCAGCCGCAGCAGACTAGCTACCAGTCCAAGCAGCCACACCAGCCCCAACAGATTAGAAACCAGCCCCAGCAGACTAGCTACCAGTCCAAGCAGCCTCAGCAGACTAGCTACCAGTCCAAGCAGCCTCAGCAGACTAGCTACCAGTCCAAGCAGCCTCAGCAGACTAGCTACCAGTCCAAGCAGCCTCAGCAGACTGGCTACCAGTCCAAGCAGCAGCAGCCCCAGCAGACTAGCTACCAGTCCAAGCAGCAGCAGCAGCCCCAGCAGACTAGCTACCAGTCCAAGCAGCCCCAGCAGACTAGCTACCAGTCCAAGCAGCCCCAGCAGACTAGCTACCAGTCCAAGCAGCCCCAGCAGACTAGCTACCAGTCCAAGCAGCAGCAGCCCCAGCAGACTAGCTACCAGTCCAAGCAGCAGCAGCCCCAGCTGACTGACTACCAGTCCAAGCAGCAGCAGCAGCAGACGGGCTACCAGCCCCAGCAGACGGGCTACCAGCCCCAGCAGACGGGCAATCAGCCCCAGCAGATTGGAAACCAGCCCCAGCAGACTAGCTACCAGCCACAGCAGCCCCAGCAGACTAGCTACCAGCCCCAGCAGACTAGCTACCAGCCCCAGCAGACTAGCTACCAGCCCCAGCAGCCCCAGCAGATTGGAAACCAGCCCCAGCAGATTGGAAACCAGCCCCAGCAGACTGGCAACCAGCCCCAGCAGACTGGCTATCAGCCCCAGCAGACGGGCTACCAGTCCAAGCAGCCCCAGCAGACTAGCTACCAGTCCAAGCAGCCGCAGCAGACTAGCTACCAGTCCAAGCAGCCTCAGCAGACTAGCTACCAGTCCAAGCAGCCTCAGCAGACTAGCTACCAGTCCAAGCAGCCTCAGCAGACTAGCTACCAGTCCAAGCAGCCTCGGCAGACTAGCTACCAGTCCAAGCAGCCTCAGCAGACTAGCTACCAGTCCAAGCAGCCTCAGCAGACTAGCTACCAGTCCAAGCAGCCTCAGCAGACTAGCTACCAGTCCAAGCAGCAGCAGCAGCCCCAGCAGACTAGCTACCAGTCCAAGCAGCCCCAGCAGACTAGCTACCAGTCCAAGCAGCAGCAGCCCCAGCAGACTGGCTACCAGTCCAAGCAGCCGCAGCAGACTAGCTACCAGTCCAAGCAGCCCCAGCAGACTAGCTACCAGTCCAAGCAGCAGCAGCCCCAGCAGACTAGCTACCAGTCCAAGCAGCAGCAGCAGCCCCAGCACACTAGCTACCAGTCCAAGCAGCAGCAGCAGCAGACGGGCTACCAGCCCCAGCAGATGGGCAATCAGCCCCAGCAGATTGGAAACCAGCCCCAGCCCCAGCAGACTAGCTACCAGCCACAGCAGCCCCAGCAGACTAGCTACCAGCCCCAGCAGACTAGCTACCAGCCCCAGCAGCCCCAGCAGATTGGAAACCAGCCCCAGCAGATTGGAAACCAGCCCCAGCAGACTGGCTACCAGTCCAAGCAGCCACACCAGCCCCAGCAGACTGGCAACCAGCCCCAGCAGACTGGCAACCAGCCCCAGCAGACTGGCAACCAGCCCCAGCAGACTGGCAACCAGCCCCAGCAGACTGGCTACCAGTCCAAGCAGCCACACCAGCCCCAGCAGATTGGAAACCAGCCCCAGCAGACTGGCAACCAGTCAAAGTGGCCCCAGCAGACTAGCTACCAGTCCAAGCAGCATCCCCAGGTGATTGGCTACCAGTCCAACCCGCAACCCCAGGTAGCTCATTTTCCATGTGGGCTAAACCAGGAAATGCTGTCCAACACTGGAAGCTTCAAAGTTTTACAATCATGATTATTCTTTTTAAATGGGTAGTTATGCAGTTCTTTAAAATGTGTGCGTATTCCTTCGGACTCCACAGGTTTGGAATGAGAAGAGTTCCAGCCAGGCTGGCTTGGTTAATCCAGGATGGAGAGTAAGGACACTTGATGAGTAAGGACACTTTAAATTAGATTTCTGTAGTTTCACTTGCATAATTTCTGTTTGGCTCAGAAGGCAGAAAAGTCTTTAAAACCAGTTTTACTCTTTTCAGATACTTCCAACTTTGAAGATGCCAAGTCTCCATGCAATGATCCACTCTACAACCCTGTATAGTTAAAATAGACTGCATTTGAAAATAAAATCTTGTAACTTGTCACTTGTGTGGTACCTCATTTATGTATCTGGATTGTCTAGTAGAAATTATGCTTGTTCAGTTGCAGGGCAATTTACCATGACGAGACTAGAAACGACATTATTTCTGGGTAACAAAGTTCTTTATTCAAGGGTGCTGAGACATTTCAACTTACAATGTTACTTTAAAATAGAGTACACGTCTAGTGGGTCATAAAGGGGGGGGGGGCGCAACTGATGCAGCTTACTAGGGCATGCTTTCCCAAGTGGGTGCCATGATGACGACATCTAGGGGTGTTTCCAAATAATTAACCCTGCTTATTACATGGCGTTTTCACATTCGCCGAAATGCTTGCTTGTGATTGGTCAATGGCGCTCGTCAGAGGTCCGATATTACTCTATAACTGACCTCTGCTGAACAATAATGGCCGCTGTGCGCAGCTGGATCAAGCCCACTACACACACTGTATCAGTGCTGCTCAGCATATGCACAGCTGCACTCAGTCATGCATCAGACCACAGACCTGCCGGCTGCCGATAATAATAATCACTTTATTTGGGCTGACAGAGCCACAGAACAACTGCGTCTGCATTTGATCTCGTCTTGTCGATGAATTAGGTATATTGTTAGTAAGTTAGCCATGTAATAAGCGGGACTATACTCTGTCATTGTCGCAAAATAATTGACCTTCACTGACGTTTAAAACACCTCGGCTGCGCCTCTTGTGTTCTAAACTCTGTCGGTCAATTATTTTGCGACAATGACCTCGTAGCTATAAATTATCCCTTACTTATAGGCCATTAGCAAATAGTTTTTCCAAGGGACCGATGGGCTAATATCTCGATTTGCACTGTCCCCATTTTTTTTGTTCAATGTATCTTAGTGTAGCATCCTGAATATTCTAAGTATTCAGAAGTGCTAACTAACTGTTACTTTCCCTGTGTGTATAAAGTGTGATAAATCCTTTTGATATCTCGCCCGGTTTAATAACGAGGTGAGGTGCTACTCTTCTCCGGCTTCATTATGGATCACTAACAATAACATTGAAGCACCTTTCTCCCTTTCTGGAGTGGTCCTAGAGTGGGATCAGTGGCGGTTGCCAGCAGGGGGCGGAGTGGCAGTGGTGGCAGGAGGAGAGGGGGAAGCAATGAGGAAGAGAGAATTACCTGGGGGCCAGAGCACCAGGAAGCTCTCTTCGGCAGTGAACTCGACCGTGAACAGTCGCAGCGGGCGTGTGCTCTGGAAGAGCCCCGTTGGAGAGCAACGGGTGATAAGAAGTACTTGCTAGTTGACGTGTTATCCTAGAAGTACCAGCGATAGTGTGAGTAAGCGATACAGAACGAAGAACTAACGTCTATAGTTAACGGGTTATAGTAGTAAGTGTGCGGTGTATTAGCATGCTGCTAACGGCTCCGTCTGACTCCAGTAGACTACCGGGCACGCGGCGCTGAAGACCGGTGGTACAGTCAGCCACGTTGCGTTAGTAGTACAACCGATATAGCAGGAGGGTGCATCCAGACCCGAAGTTTAGCTGTGTTTAGGGTAGCCAACAGTATTAGCTTGCGCGACAGCAGCAAGCAACAGCCAGCAGTGAACGTCTCCCCGACGTCGCAGAGGACGCCTCTTCCCACCAGCAGAGGTCGCCATCACAGCACGCTCCTCCAGTTCACCACTGCCCATGCTGTTGCCCCAGCCCGCTGGCTGTGCTCGCGGGATCGCCCGACGCCATCTTGTCACCTGGACGAGAGGTGATAAGAGTGGGTCCGCCATCTTGGCTAAGTACGAACGGTACCTCGTGTATCCACATCAACGTCCATTCAAGTGAACGCTAACAACCAGTGTCTAAGGGGTACCCCAAACAATATAAGCCGGCTTTAGTGTAGGTTTTATTTTGGTAACGTGGGCCCACATTTGCTTGGTTTCTTTTGTATTTTTATTATTATTCTTGTTGTTTGAATTCCCAATGTTTCTACTTTATGCCTGGGTCTCCCCTAGTACAAGCGGGGTGTTATTAATGTATTGAGCACGCGGTGCCTATGGTGGGAATAGTGTTCCCCTACATTATCAGTGAGAGCACCCGGTGCCATTCATGAATAAGTGCTATCTGAATAAATCTGAAGTACAACCTGTAACTGATAACCTGCCCAGGCTTAAATACAAAGTAGATATAATTGGGAGCACTGTGTGTGTGTCTGTTTCTTCCATTTGCTAACCTAACCCCTGGGTAAATACTGTGACTGCATAATTATTTAACCCTTACCCCCATTCACAGAATAGCATTTGAAGGATCTATACAGGTGGTCAAGGAAGGGTACTGCTTAAAGGGAAGCCCAATAATACTATTGAACTGACAGTCACTAGGTGTGGGAGGGCTGTCGGAGGTACTGGGGGAAGTGAGAGTGTGTGGGGAGCTACTGCTGACCGCCTTGGAAGGCGAGGGAGACCAGGGTACCATTCCCCAGGTTAGTAAATCCTGGGCCCCATCCACTCCTGCTGCAAGCCCTCCAGAACGACGTTTCGGGCCAAAGACGGGGGTACATATAGATCCAATTCTATAGTATCCTGCTACCCAGTGGCTGTGTACTACTACTTCCACAAGCAGGGATAATCCACCCTTCTACATTAGGTTAGAGTAAAGTTAGTTTACATGTAATAGACTAAATAAATAGTTGCCAATGATTAAACAATAACGTTTAAAATACTCATTCCCAATACCATTGTTTAAAACATACTGTGGCGATCGGTGAAGAATGAGGCAGTTCGACTTCTCTTCAGGCACTTTATTGACCGCCTGGACAATTATTCTCAACGGAAAGTTGCCACTGGGTTATAAAGACGACAAACCACTGGCTAACACTAAACTTTGTATGGCATGTTAACTACTACTGAATTCACACATTAGCTCCCCTAAGTAACCAGCTAGTTATCTTTCATTAACATACAGTCCCCAGGTCTTAAAATTGCGCTGAACTAAACACACCGGCTTAAAACAATATGTGCCTTTCTTACCAAGCACCGTCCCGAAATCGGGCCCTCATGTCTCGTGCCCATGTCACGGCACTTTGCGAGCATCTACCGGTTCTGGGCTGCCGGTTCTCGAGTTACATGACTATAATGTCAAGCATCATGATGACCACCCCGGACTCTATACGCTCCAGAACTGACCAATTACCGCTGATGGTGAAAATGATTAATGATGGTGAATCAGACGTCAGAACGCACGGCGGTGGATGAGGAAATGGATTTTGGATTTTTTTTTGTCTTACTAAAACGTCTCCCAAAGACTAATTTCTGAACAGATTTTTTATAAAATATGCACTTCTACTACATAATACTTCATGCTATGGAACTGCTGTGTTTTCTAGCTCATAGTCATACCTCTATGCTGTAATATGGAATCTTGCAACCACTAAAGAAAAATGTGAGTACACAAGTTCAAGTTCAACTAGAGTTCAGACCTCTTTAACTCTTATTTCATTAGCACTGAAAGTGATTCTCCTTTTTTGCATTAGTAACTTCAGAATGTTATCTTTCAAAAGAGACCAGGATCATGCATGTGCTATAAGTATAAAGCGAAGTATGCAGTAAAGTTCAAGTAAAAAATAATTGCCACTTTTCTGCCTGCCTGTTGAGAGGTTAATGGACATGCAGAATTATTTTCAAATGAGAACACTTTCCAGTTACAGTAATCTAATGTTTGGTGTTGAAATCATATTTCTTTTATATAACTTTCTTGAATCAATTGTATCTTATAGCTTAACATAGCATGGAAATAACCATATTTTCTTTGGAGGTGTTTGTGAAATAAACATTTTAAATGTGTATTGTTCCCTGTGTGTTTTTATACTTGTGTTGTTATACTTTTAATATGGATTGCCTAGACTACATGTTAATCTTAATCAAGGATGAGGACTATTTCACCACACATGACGCATCATAGCTTTTTGCTCACTGATGGGGTCCCATGTTGTGCAGTAGGTGCCCTTTTTTCTTTTCGCCCCTGCCCTTCAAACAGCCTGAGTCTGCCACTGGTCTAGTGGCTCATAAAGAGACCACCACACACATCTAGTGGGTCATAAAGAGACCACCACACACATCTAGTGGGTCATAAAGAGACCACCACACCCCTCTAGTGGGTCATAAAGAGACCACCACACACCTCTAGTGGGTCATAAGTGATGATTGAGAAGGATTGTGTCATATGAATTGTGGGTTTTCTTTAGGAAAATGCTACTCATTGTGCCCGAAACTCTTCGTTCCTTATTTGTCTGTGTGTTGTGATGTCGGAGGATGCTGTGCATAAACAAACTAAACATTGAGGTTTTTAGGTAGGTTTTGACAACTCAAGCAATGAAGACTGCAGCCTTTTTCTCTGAAGAGCAACAAGGAGCGCACAGCTTCATGCCTTTTTTTTTGTGGGGCGGCGTGGCTCAGGGGTAGAGAGGGTCGTCCAATGATCGAAGGGTTGGTGGTTCGAATCCCGCTCAAACCCATGTCCATCCAACTGCCGTTGTGTCCTTGGGCAAGACACTTAACCTACTTGCCTCGTATGAATGTGTATGCATGTGAATGAATGTTGGTGGTGGTCGGAGGGGCCGTAGGCGATGATTATTCGCCACGCTTCCGTGAGTCTGCCTCAGGGCAGCTCTGGCTGCAATTGTAGCTTACCACCACCGGTATGACTGTGTATGAACGAATAATGGACTCTGTAAGCGCTCTGGGGTCACTGGGGTGTCATGAAGAGCGCTATATAAATCCAATCCATTATTATTATTATTATTATTTCAACCAACTACGCCCAGCAAAAGAAGCTTATAATTCATTAGATATTTACTATTAGGGACTAAAGGTGCATTTCACCCATGTTAAACGCTGGTTTGAATACTATCTTGTCCCTAGGATATAGTAAATAATTCCACTAGACTTACACATGTAAACCATTTGTTTCATATAGCAGATATTCAGATTCTCGTTCATATAGCGGATATCACAGTTCCTTTACTTAAGTAAAAGTAGAAATACCCAGATAAATGAGTACTCTGGTAAAAGTAAGGCCCTGTCCACACGAGTAGGCCTATGGATATTTTGCAAAACACACATTTTTCCTCTACGTTTGGGCCTTTCATCCACACGTAAACAGCATTTTACGGAAAAGAAAACTTGAGATTTTTCGAAAACGCATTTTAAAGTGAAGATTTTTTTAAATATCCGTTTCAGTGTATCCGTGTAGCCACGTTAAACGTATCGTCTAGAACAATGTTCAGACATGTTATGAATTTTAACATAAAAATTTACCCAATGTCCTTTTTAATTGACATTCAGAAAAGTGCTACTACATCAAAACGAAAAATGGTAAATTGCATTTTAAACGCATATTCTATTCCTAACATGTTAAGGAACAAGAACATATATGTTTATCATAGTAGAAAGTAAATTATTTGACTTCCCTCTCCTCTTTTTATAAAATGTGCTTGTCGCGATGCTAGCCATGTTTGCTGAAAAGAAAGAGGAAGTTCCCAGAATTAACAAGTAACAAGTGAGATATCACTGGAAAGCCCAGGATGTCCTCTTTAACGGACAACAGGAGTTAATGGTGTAGCTCAAAAACCTGGAGCGATTTGCATGGTCAACCAATGTCCTCCACAGAGGACAAAGATCAAAGAACGGGTCTCAGAAGGATTTTTAATTCTTTTTATTCCTTTATATATTTATATTTAATTTACTATATTGATAAACTACTTTATTGATTTAATTTAATTTGATTTAATTGAATTGTCTTGTCATTATTGTTATTATTATTATTGATGTTACTGTCTTGTGATGTCTTGCGTATTATTATTGTTACTGTATTGTGTTGTGGAAAATAAAGAAGATTTTACCACAAAAAAAAGAATAGAGGTAAGGACTAGAGGTTATAGATGGTATTATCATTTTATGCAGATCAAATATCACACATAGTGAGTCCTGGAGTAAACATATAGAGTCCTGGAGTAAATGAGAGCTATTTTATTTTTGGGATAGGTGGGAGAATAAACCGTTACGCACAGGGTAAATGAGGGACATTCCGACATAACATGCTCTATCTTTTTTACACTGCCTATTTTTATGCACTTCCTGCCAATTTCACGTGTCAGTTCTATGCTACTTTTATGACTATTTTGTATAACCTCTTCACCTTAGCCTTTTAAATTAATGCACTATGCCACTTAAACTCATTACATCCACATTGTGATGATTGTATTGTAAATGAGTTGAGATAAATACTTTTATCCTGTCTATTGTGTACTTGTGTAATGCCTATTCTTTTTTCCTTTTTTTTATATTTTTTTTATTATTGCCGAACAAAAATTATTAAAAGTCAGTACTCAACACATAATGCATAAAGAAACTTTCAGTCAAGGTGGTTAAAATTACATGCAAGTACAGAAACAAGATAAAACAAAAATAGTCCATAATAACATTTTGACCGTATACAGTGTATATCCAATAAATTACAATCATATAAATTATATAAAATTATATAAATGTTAGTATAGAATATACCCCTAATACCTATTTTCTAAAACCCTACACACATATGCTCCAGCTCGAACCCCCCCCTCCCGGACCCCCCCTTGGATAGTACCTCCATTATCCCTCACTCCTAACCAGACACTACCATTATAAGCTAGCTTTTATTCTCTCCACCACTTCTACCCACATTGACATTTTGGATTCATTGAGACCCAGAATTCTTGCTGTAGATATTTCTTGATATATCACATCGAGATATGTAAGAAACCAAACTTTCCGGCACATTTTTTCCGGTTGAAACCAGCGTGATGCGATCAGCTTTTTAGCTACTGTGATACCCGATAAAACCAATCTCTTTAGCTGTGGATTCACTGCAAACTCAAAAACATCATTCAATAGTAATACCGAGGGGTGTACAGGTATATTCCAAGATACGAGTTTTGATAACTGTTGGGACACATCTTTCCAGAATGCCTTAACTGGTGGGCAGTCCCAATACATGTGCATAAATGTTCCTTCGTCCCCATTTGTACATTGGGAGCATTTGGAGTCTTGTTTAAGCCCCATTCTGCACAGTCTTATAGGAGTCAAGTATGTCCTGTGAATATAGTTCAGATTGATTTGTTGATGATCCGGGTTCCTTGATGTGAGTCGGACATTTGCCCAGGCTCCTTGCCAATCAAAGTCATTTTCCAGGTCTGGTATATCCCTCCTCCAGACAGTGTCTAGTTGAAGGGTTTCATACGAGGACGTTAGTAATTGATAATAAAAACCTGATACAAAACCTCCTAATGTTTCTCTTTCATAGAAAAATTTGTGGAATCTGTGGTGTTCAATCGGTAATGGAACACCGTGAGACCTCAGACATAGTCGTAACTGTATATAAAAAAGCCATGTGGACTCGGTGAGGTTAAACTTTGTGCATATTTTGCCATAACTACAGAAGCCCTGGTTATTAAAAATATCCCCTAATGAGTGTATGCCTTGCTCTTCCCATATAGGGAATCTTATAGGGCGTTTTCCCATTAAGAGTGCATTGTTATTGAATATGGGAGTGTGATTATGCCATTCTTGAGGGTTAGGATATTTCTTTTGTGTTTCCCGCCATGTTCTGATTGCATGGGTAATTATGGGGCCAAATTCCCGCTCACAATGCTTGATTGAAAGTTTAGTGTGTGCAATGTCTTTCAGTCTCTGTGGGGCTACTATGTTTTCTTCCAATTCTCTCCAAGATACCAAAGCCTGGGGATCAAACCATATTTTCAATGGTCTTAATGTGAAAGCCTTAAAATATTGTAAAAAATCTGGAACTGCCATGCCACCGTCTGCTTTATTTCTCTGTGCGGTGGATCTTTTTATGCGAGGTGGTTTGTTATTCCAAATAAATTTGTATGTGGAGGATTGTAATCTTTTCCAGTAGCCCTCTGGAGGAGGTAACGGTAGCATTGAGCTGATGAAATTGATTCTTGGTAGCACATTCATCTTAACTATTGATACCCTTGCCTGTACTGAGTTTTTAAGTTTTGCCCACCTGTCCAGGTCGTCTTTGATTTTGTTCTGTATTTTTGTGTAATTGTGCTTCACCGTTTGTCTTATGGTGGGAAATATTTCCACACCCAAGCATCTAAAATGTTTAACCATGGGTATCGCACCTGGGAGGGTTGTGTCTTTTTTTGCCCGGATGTTAAGAGGAAGGAAAGCCGGGCGGCTAGGTGGTGTAGTGGTCTAAGGCACTCGCCACCAGTGTGGAGACGCTAGGATTCGCGTGTTCGAATCCAGCTCTCCACATTGTTTTTCAGTTTGGCTGGTCGTCCGCAGTAATACACATTGGCCGTATTACGGGGAGGGAAACTGAAAGGGTGGGGATCGAACGTTGTGAACAAGCGACTCCTACAAGTCGGTTGGTGCGCCTGCGCAGTAGAATCAGGAAGTGTCGGGGGCAGCGTGAGCCTCCCACGCGTTACTCCTCGACACTAAGAGATCGAGCTGCGCAGGTGAAAAGATGCGACTGCTGTTACCTCAAGTACCGGAGGGGACTTGTGCTATGTATGACTTAGTCCACATTGCAGCCGGCTTGTGGGAGGCAAGAAACAGCGTTCGTGACAGGGGAGGGTTGAATTGGATGATACGAAATTGGGATGGGAGAAAATATAGAAAAAATGGGAGAAAAAGTGGATCAAAAAAAAAAAAAAGAGGAAGGAAAGCCGACTTAGGCCAATTTATTTTAAATCCCGATAAATCACCAAAGTTCTCTATCAACTTGAGTAGATGCGGCAATGTGGTGTTGGGGTTTTGCATGAACAATATTACGTCGTCCGCATATAAACTAATTTTATGTTGTGTGCCCTTGATTACGATTGGTTCTATGTGTTGGGATTGTCTTATAAATTGTGCTAAAGGCTCTAATGATAGATCGAATAGTCCGGGACTAAGAGGGCAACCCTGTCTGGCTGAGCGTGATACCGGAAAGATTTCGGAGATGAATGTGCCTGTAGTAATCATGGCAGATGGGTCCTTGTATAGTACTTTAATCATATCAATGAATCCTTTTCCTAACCCCATCTTTTCTAATACTGCCCATAGAAACGACCATTCCAGCCTGTCAAATGCTTTCATAGCATCCAGGGATAGCATCGCCTTAGGTGTGGTGTCCTCATTGTCTGCATCTAGTACGTGCAGTATTCGCCTTATGTTATCATTGATCAGGCGACCTCTTATGAAGCCAGTTTGGTCCGGATGAACTAAAGACGTCATATGCTTTTGCAATCTGATGGCTAATATCTTAGAGTACAGTTTGACAGTTTGTAATGCCTATTCTTATAAGATAAGATATTCCTTTATTGATCCCCTTGGGGAAATTCAGGATGTCAGCATTTTCTACATTGCACTACTTTTATTGTTTATTTTATGCCTATTCTTATGTTTACACTTTATGCATTGCTTTTATTCTGTCAACTCAATGCTAATTGTATGCCTAATGTTCATTTTATGCTATTTGCTGTGAAGCACTTTGAGCTGCAATTCTTGTATGAAAGGTGCTATATAAATAAAGTTATTATTATAATAATTATTATTATTATATTGCCATGTGTAAAAGGTTGAAACTTGAAATATTGTGCCACAATTTACTTATAACACAAAATACATACTCCAACGGTTTCCAAGGACTTACTATAATCTGTAAGTAACTGTAAATGGAAATTAGTTTGATAATGCAAATGTTAAAAGCTTTCTATACACATTTTTCTTAATTTCTTTTAATTTTTTTTATCCTCTTTTTCTCCGCCTGATTTTCACATTTTCTCCCCATCCCAATTTAGTCGTTATGCCAATTCCCCCCCCCCCCCTCCCCTACCTGGTTGTTGTGCGCATGTTCCTCCTACTGGTTGGTACAAGGGAACCCTGAAGTCCACCACATGCTTCCTCCGACACATGTGGAGACAGCCAGTGGCTCTCTTCTCACCTGGCAGCGAGGACTCTCATTGGTGAAGCATAACGTGTGGGAGGTCACGCTGCCTTCACCATTTCCTGCCTTTCGTTGAGCAGGCGCCCAGACCTAACCTGTAGGCGTCGCTGTCCACAACGCCAGATTACCACCCACGACTTCCCTCCCCCTAACTCAGCCAAACGAGTTAGTATGATGACCGGCCCAAGCCGCAGGGCACTGCTGACTCCGGGAGTCGAGACCGCAGCCTCTTGCATTGGTGACGAGCGCAATCTCCGCTACGCCACCCGACCGCGCTATACACATTTTTTTAATCCATTTTGCTTGATAAATTAGACCCAGTATGTGCAGTTATTTGTGTTATTTGACTCTGTGTGCCCTGCCCATCCTGACCTACCTCCATCATCCTGCCCTACCTCCATCATCCTGCCCTACCTCCATCATCCTGCCCTACCTCCATCATCCTGCCCTACCTCCATCACCCTGCCCTACCACCATCATCCTGCCCTACCTCCATCATCCTGCCCTACCTCCATCATCCTGCCCTACCTCCATCACCCTGCCTTACCTCCATCATCATAACCTACCTCCATCATCCTGACCTACCTCCATCATCATAACCTACCTCCATCATCCTGACCTACCTCCATCATCCTGCCCTACCTCCATCATCCTGCCCTACCTCCATCATCCTGCCCTACCTCCATCATCCTGCCCTACCTCCATCATCCTGCCCTACCTCCATCATCCTGCCCTACCTCCATCATCCTGACCTACCTCCATCATCCTGCCCTACCTCCATCATCCTGACCTACCTCCATCATCCTGCCCTACCTCCATCATCCTGCCCTACCTCCATCATCCTGCCCTACCTCCATCATCCTGCCCTACCTCCATCATCCTGCCCTACCTCCATCATCCTGCCCTACCTCCATCATCCTGACCTACCTCCATCATCCTGCCCTACCTCCATCATCATAACCTACCTCCATCATCCTGCCCTACCTCCATCATCATAACCTACCTCCATCATCCTGACCTACCTCCATCATCATAACCTACCTCCATCATCCTGACCTACCTACCTCCATCATCCTGACCTACCTCCATCATCATAACCTACCTCCATCATCCTGACCTACCTACCTCCATCATCCTGACCTACCTCCATCATCATAACCTACCTCCATCATCCTGACGTACCTACCTCCATCATCCTGACCTACCTCCATCATCATAACCTACCTCCATCATCCTGACGTACCTACCTCCATCATCCTGACCTACCTCCATCATCCGGGCGGCACGGTGGTACAGTGGTTAGCACTGCTGCCTCACAGCAAGAAGGTCCTGGGTTTGAACCTCAGCAGGGGCCCTTTCTGTGTGGAGTTTGCATGTTCTCCCTGTGTTCGCGTGGGTTTCCTCTGGGTACTCCAGTTTCCTCCCACACCATAAGGACATGCATGGTAGGCAGGGACTACAGATGAAAACTAGCTAATTCGCTAATTCTGGCACATTTAAACTGATTGATTAATGTGCACTGTCCCTGGGTAAAAAATAAATAAATAAACTAAATCATCCTGCCCTACCTCCATCATCCTGCCCATCATCCTGACCTACCTTCATTATCCTGACCTACCTCCATCATCCTGACCTACCTTCATTATCCTGACCTACCTTCATTATCCTGCCCTACCTCCATCATCCTGACCTATCTTCATTATCCTGACCTACCTTCATTATCCTGCCCTACCTCCATCATCCTGACCTACCTTCATTATCCTGACCTACCTTCATTATCCTGCCCTACCTCCATCATCCTGACCTACCTTCATTATCCTGACCTACCTTCATTATCCTGACCTACCTTCATTATCCTGACCTACCTTCATTATCCTGACCTACCTCCATCATCCTGACCTACCTCCATCATCCTGCCCTACCTCCATCATCCTGCCCTACCTCCATCATCCTGACCTACCTCCATCATCCTGCCCTACCTCCATCATCCTGACCTACCTCCATCATCCTGACCTACCTCCATCATCCTGACCTACCTCCATCATCCTGACCTACCTCCATCATCCTGACCTACCTCCATCATCCTGACCTACCTCCATCATCCTGACCTACTTCCATCATCCTGCCCTACCTCCATCATCATAATCTACCTCCATCATCCTGACCTACCTCCATCATCCTGACCTACCTCCATCATCCTGACCTACCTCCATCATCCTGACCTACCTCCATCATCCTGACCTACCTCCATCATCCTGACCTACCTCCATCATCCTGACCTACCTCCATCATCCTGACCTACTTCCATCATCCTGCCCTACCTCCATCATCATAATCTACCTCCATTATCCTGACCTACCTTCATTATCCTGACCTACCTCCACCACCCCACACCCCAAACACCTGTGGAACTATTTGCACATTACAAAACTGGTTCCCGAATATAAACATACAGTAGGTACAAACTAGACAGTCAGGTTTGAACAGAATCCTCACTATGTAATGAACGATTATCATACAGTTAGTTCATACTCCCAATGTCAACATAGTACTTGTAATCGTATGTCATGGCATGTACCACGTCTGGAGTATTCACTATCACTAACTGTACAATCAAAACCTTGTGTTCTTGTTAGAAATCGGAGCAACCAAGCGTCTCGTAAAGGAAAGTGGCTGTTGCCTAACATACACACATGTAGAGGAAAGAAACTGCTGTCATAACATTAGCCCTTTCACTGCCGCACTACCAAACGGTTAACCCTTTTACTGCGACAATACACAGAAGGTTAACCCTTTCACTGCCACACGACAGCCGGTTGTGTGATAGTAAAGGGTTAACCTTCTGTCGTGTGGCAGTGAAAGGGTTAGCTATCAAAACCTACCAGACATACAAGAACATCCCCTTGTGTGATAAGGGCTTATGGCAACCGGAGGCCCTTTTCCCTAGTCCACTGTGTCTATGTTTGGCATCGGTTCTCAGCACTAGATAACCACCTTATAAGGTATGTCAACGCAGAAGAGTGAATCTGGGCTGATGGTTAGTTAGGGAGACAGTTCTGGGACCAGAAGGTCATAGGTTTGATTCCCTTGACAGCAGTGAAAGTAGACCATTGGGAGTTCTTACCAGTAGGCTACTGTTGTTCGGGGGAAGGTGCGAGGCTGGCCTGCATGGTGGGGGGGGGGGGGGGGGGGGGGGGGGGAATCCACCATAGGTCTAAAATGTATTGGTCATTTCTGTCTGCTGAAATTGTAATCGGTCGGGTCTACCTCAATGGACAAGGTGTAGATTATGATGGAGGCTGGGGGGAGTATTGGTAAAAATCCAAACTTGGCGTGGCTTCCCAAACAAGTTTCAAGTCACATGAATGAATGAATGAATGAAAACTTTATTTAACAGATTGCAGAATGGGTACAATACAGTACGGCTCAATACACACAGTTGTTAAGGGGATGCAGACCTGAGAAAGACGTTTGTCTTGTTTCCATCAGGGTCCCCCATTTTCAATTCATATAGACATTTATGACATACACAACATACATGACATTTATGGCATAGGGACATATAGGTATTTAGTACTGATACATTTGTGACATAAACGGTATTCAAATATACAGTACTGTTACCCCTAGATCCTGACAGAGTATATACATATGATGGGGAGGGGACTGTACATTAGGAGGGGGTGGGTGGGTGGGAGAGAGATATACATACGGCGGGGAGGGAATATATACATGCGGTGGGGAGGAGACTGTCTATTAGGAGGTGGTGGGGGTTTTGGGCATTTACGGTGGCCAGTTTCGTACATAAGGTACATGTAGCCTACATTACAGTGAAATGCTTGGTGTGAGGATTGGTTCATTCCCCGCCACACGCTTCTTAAAGTACTGTGAGGATTGGTTCATTCCCCGCCACACGCTCCGCTCCTTTAAGGTACTGTGTTGATTGGTGCATTCCCCGCCACACGCTCCGCTCCTTTAAGGTGTTGATTGGTGCATTCCCCGCCACACGCTTTTGGAGCAAGTATCAATTCCAGCGCGCACCTGTCATAGTTTTTGATTAGCGCCCCAGAGGCTTTTTATACTGGGACTTCCCTTCAATCGATGTCGGGTCGTTTTGAATACTTCTGTTTCTGCCTGTTGTTCCCCGTTGCTGTGCCTCGTCTACTCTCCCTCCAGGACATCTGTGGATTGCCGCTGGTGAAGACCTTGTCCCCCGTTTTGAGCTGCGCCTCGTTTACCCGCTTTACTCTTGCGCTTTGGTGAGTTTGAACCAAACCCTTTTTTGGACGATTCTGTTTTGTGTGTTTTGAAGAACACTGAATAGTTCTATTTTTGCTTACACTTGACTCAGCTAAGTTGTGTGTTAAAGGAGACACTGAAGATTATCATTTGCTTGCACTGGACTCAGCTGGGGTGTGTGTTTAGAAGAGACACAGAAGTTTATCGTTTTTGTTTTGCACTGACCCTCAGCTAAATTGTGTGTTGTGGTGAACACTGAAGATATCGTTTTGTTTGTTCTGACTCAACTAAGGGAGGAGGAGACCGCACTGCCTCTGTGTGATGTGGACTGTTATTTACCTCTCTCTCTCTCTCTCTTTTCCACCTCGAGTTGAAGCTGGGAGTATCTGCAGAGCCGCTTCAGCGTCAATACCGTTTCCCCACCTCGAACACCAAGAGGATCTGCAGAGCCGCAGATAACTCTGCTGAAGGCAGTCTCCCTTTGTTTCAAGATTGTTACTTGCTCCTTTTTGACTCTGAAAATAAATACGCCCTAGTATTTGGCTAACTCTGAACTACCTGTCTGTGCCGTGCATTTGAGGTCGGTTTCAAACCCTAACATTACGACCCGATCATGACGACCTCAGCCGACACAGACAGGGTCAGGGCAGCGTTGGCGGTCCAGATCGAGTTGGTCAACGACCACACCCAACAGTTGGGTGCGGCTGCGGCTGCTTTACAGGACCTCCGGGCCCAGGTCCAGCTCATTCTGGATGCCCTTGACACTCTGGCCACCCAGCAGACTACCCAGGGTAATCAGCAGGCTGTTATTCTGCACCAGCTACAGGCTCTCAGTACTGCATTAAACACTCTGCTTTTAAACCCACCTGTCCCAGGAGTCTCAGCCGGATCACCACCTGCAGCCGCGGCAGACCTCGCACCTCGGGAGCCCCGTCTCTCTGAACCACGTCTGTTCGAGGGTAACTTCGAGGATTGTGCCACATTCATCATGCAGTGTGAGTTGGTCTTCCTTCATCAACCCAGCCGTTTTTCGTCAGAGGGAGCCCGAGTAGCCTACATGACTAACCTGCTCACGGGCCGAGCAGCACAGTGGGTCACTGCTTCCTGGGCTATGAGGGCCGATTTTTGTTTCTCCTACCCAGACTTCGTGGCAGAGCTCCGAAGGGTTTTCCACCACCCAGCTCGTGGCCGGGACCCAGGAGCTCGGTTGGGCACCTTCCGGCAGGGCAGTGGCAGTGTCAGAGACTACGCGCTGGAGTTCAGACTGGCCGCAACGGAGAGCGGTTGGAACGATCAAGCGCTTCGTCTCACCTTCCTGAGGGGGCTCCACGACGCAGTAAGGGACCAGCTCGCGACCCAAGAGGAGCCCGATTCTCTCGAGGGCCTGATCAGCCTCGCTATCCGCATCGACGGACGCCTCCGGGAGAGAAGGCGTGAGCGAGCACGACTAGGACCCCCAGACGTTCCCCAGACCCCCCGTCCTCGGGACCGTTCTGCTGACCGTCCTGCCCCCTCCGTGACTGGTGGGTTTTTTCCCTCCCGGGCTGTGACCGAGGAGGAACCCATGTAGCTGGGACGCACCCGCCTTAGCCCGGCCGAACGGGAGTCCAGGCTCAGGTCCGGCCTTTGCCTCTACTGCGGCCGGGATGGACACCGTGTCTACAATTGCCCTACCCGGCCAAGAAGACCGGGCTCGCCGGGACCCTGGGAGATCCTGGTGAGCCATTTTTCCTGTTCCCCCACCCGTGCACCACCTAACCGTCTGACGAGCGTCACCCTAGCCTGGGCGGACCAGCGGGCGACGGTGGGTGCACTCATTGACTCTGGTGCTGATGGGAGTTTCCTGGACGTTGAGTTTGCCACCCGGGCCAACATTCCGCTTGAGGACCTCGAGAGGCCCTTGGAGGTCTTCGCGCTGGATCATCGCCGCCTGGCTGACATCACTCAACGCACCTGTCCTGTCCTCCTCACCGTGGCTGGTAACCACGTTGAGAGACTCCAGTTTTTCATTACCAGATCCCCTCTTGTCCCGGTAGTCCTGGGTCGGCCCTGGCTCGCGCTGCATGAGCCCCACATCGTCTGGTCCTCCGGCACCATCAGGGGGTGGAGCCCCTCCTGTCAGGCCCAGTGTCTTCAGGTGCCGTCCAGTCCTTCGCCCCGGGGTTCCCCTTGTGTCCCTGTCCCAGCCCCTCTCACCGGGTCTCCGTCTCTGGCCTCCCTCGCCGGTTCCCTGTCCCCGTCTCCAGCCTCCCTCACCGGTCCTCTGTCTCTGTCCCCCTCTCCAGTGCCCCTGATCGCCGGCTTCCTTCGGTCCCATCCGGGCAGGCCGGGGCCGAGTGGGTCGCCGGGTGGCTCCCGTGGAGGGGGGGGTACTATGAGGATTGGTTCATTCCCCGCCACACGCTTCTTAAAGTACTGTGAGGATTGGTTCATTCCACGCCACACGCTCTGCTCCTTTAAGGTACTGTGTTGATTGGTGCATTCCCCGCCACACGCTCCGCTCCTTTAAGGTGCTGTGTTGATTGGTGCATTCCCCGCCACACGCTTTTGGAGCAAGTATCAATTCCAGCGCGCACCTGTCATAGTTTTTGATTAGCTCCCCAGAGGCTTTTTATACTGGGACTTCCCTTCAATCGATGTCGGGTCGTTTTGAATACTTCTGTTTCTGCCTGTTGTTCCCCGTTGCTGTGCCTCGTCTACTCTCCCTCCAGGACATCTGTGGATTGCCGCTGGTGAATACCTTGTCCCCCGTTTTGAGCTGCGCCTCGTTTACCCGCTTTACTCTTGCGCTTTGGTGAGTTTGAACCAAACCCTTTTTTGGACGATTCTGTTTTGTGTGTTTTGAAGAACACTGAAGAGTTCTATTTTTGCTTACACTTGACTCAGCTAAGTTGTGTGTTAAAGGAGACACTGAAGATTATCATTTGCTTGCACTGGACTCAGCTGGGGTGTGTGTTTAGAAGAGACACAGAAGTTTATCGTTTTTGTTTTGCACTGACCCTCAGCTAAATTGTGTGTTGTGGTGAACACTGAAGATATCGTTTTGTTTGTTTTGACTCAGCTAAGGGAGGAGGAGACCGCACTGCCTCTGTGTGATGTGGACTGTTATTTACCTCTCTCTCTCTCTCTCTTTTCCACCTCGAGTTGAAGCTGGGAGTATCTGCAGAGCCGCTTCAGCGTCAATACCGTTTCCCCACCTCGAACACCAAGAGGATCTGCAGAGCCGCAGATAACTCTGCTGAAGGCAGTCTCCCTTTGTTTCAAGATTGTTACTTGCTCCTTTTTGACTCTGAAAATAAATACGCCCTAGTATTTGGCTAACTCTGAACTACCTGTCTGTGCTGTGCGTTTGAGGTCGGTTTCAAACCCTAACACTTGGTTCTGTAAAAAGTTAAAAGAATAAAGACCAAACACTATACAAAATATACAATATACAAACTAAAGTACAAACTAAAGGTACAAAATGACGTACAAAATCATCATCAGTGGTGTCTATGTTTAGTGAATCAGAGCCTGGCTATTGCATGAAAGGCCTCCCTGCCTATAATATATAGTATTGATTGCTGTAAAGGAATGTGGATCACTACCCACTTTCAAAACCTTTCTCAAGGGACACCTACGGGAGACTGCAATTCAACACTGGCCCCTGTAAATATCCTAACCCAACCCCCTCCAATGTACAGTCATTTACCTAGTATGGTTTTGTCAATAGTCCAATGTACAATTTTGTTTGTTTGTACAGTGTCTCCCCCCCCCCCCCCCTCAATGTACAGTTTTGCTTGTATATACAGTGTGCCCCCCCCCCCCCAACCACCTCCAATGTAGATTACCCAGTATGGTTGTCAATATCCCAGTGTACCCAACCCCCCCCCCACCCAACCTCCTCCAATGTACAGTTTCTACGTCAAATGTATATACTCCCTTTTCCTGACTCCTTCTGTATCACAAACAGTACTGTATTTGCAAATCTGGTATGTCATAAATGTATAGATGTAGCAGTACTGACTATCTGTATGTCATGTATGTCATATATGTCCTGATGAATTGAAAATGGGGGACCCTGATGTAAACAAGACGAAAGTCTTTCTCTGGTCTGCATCCCCTTAACAATTGTGTGTATTGAGCTGTACTGTATTGTACCCATTCTGCAATCTGTTAATAAAGTTTTCAATCAATCAATCAATCAATTGATGCAGACCAGAGAAAGACTTTCGTCTTGTTTACATCAGGGTCCCCCATTTTCAATTAATGAGGTAATCAGTATACATTCATCTTTCTCCTACCAATATGTTTGGAATATAATCGCATCTAGCTTTTAATATGACCCCTTTTCGTCTAGTTACTCTTACAATTATTGGGAAATCGAGCCTATCGCGATGATCTTCTGCTGCACCCTACTGGTCAACCGCTGGTTTGCAAAAAGCCCTGTAACCTGGAATCGCGCGATATTTGCATCAGGAGGTCAAAGTTGACCGTAGCCATATGTGTGTTGCTGCCCAGGCTAATGTAGCTCCTAGAGAGACAGCGAGAGCAGCTCGAGGTACATGTGCAAATATATACAACCTGGAGTTTTACCGTGGAGATATTGACTGTGTGACAATTCACAACTCAACACACAAAAAAGAAAGCAGTGCGTGTTTTGGCCGCGACCACTGTGGTCCATTCGCGAGTGTCTAAAAGAGCTCACTAGCTTTGATAGCCTGCTGAGGTTAGCCCATGGGGTTAGCCACACCACCAGAGCTCAGCTGATATAAGCTGTCATTACGAGGTGTTAGCAAGATATGCTAAAGGTTCGACCACTATTGAGTGCCTTCTTAGCTAACCCACGATTATTGACTTCTTCCACAAGCAAAGGTAAGCCAAGGTAAGCCAAATAGATTGAGCTAACGTTACTTTCTGAAAGCAGATGTGTGATCAGTGATTGAATGAGCCTGAATGCTATGGATGCAGCCCGATGGGATCAGGATCCCAAACAGTATATATATATTTTTTTTTAAATAAATATAACCTTCATTTAACAATGCAGTTTAATGAATAGAAAATTCTTGTTTACAATGATTTTAAAATCTTGACTTTGTTGGACTTGAAAATCAATCCCAACAAAGTTGTTAGCTATACCCCGCAACTGTATTTCATATATATCATATTTTGCCTCCTCCATTCTATATTATTGACACAAAGTGGCCCTAATGAATCCGTTGATGCTACCCTGCTGTAATCAGACTCGGTCACATAAAAGAACGACTGGACCAAATATCAAGATCATATTCAACAAGTTGTTGTTTAGGCGACATCAAGATTCAAGAGTTTATTAATCATCACACCAGGGCATATACAGTGAAATGCGGTTGCTACGATTGTGCAATAAAACAATTGTAATAGTAGTAATAATAATATAACTAGAATAGACATGATAAATATACATGTTAATAAATCACTTTAAAGGCACTGGATCCAACGCCTACACATAAAAGCTTAAACCCTTATAGATCAAGGTCATTAATTAAGTTTTGACCCATGGTCCTATACTGAGCACCCTGGTTTCTGTATCACGACAACATAAGGGGGAGGTTTATTAGGACTGACATGACTGTTTTGTGTGTTATTTACAAGTTGACTAAATGCCAATCAAGGTCCCAAATATTTTATCCTGGTAATGTTTTGGTTGTACTTTTATTGTTTTATCCACCATCACCAGGGCCTAGCAGGTTGGATGTGCAGGTAGCACCATACTTGGTTCTACATGTATCCATCATCACCAGGCCAGTAGCAGGTTGGATGTGCAGGTAGCACCATGGGGCTTGGTTCTACATGTATCCACCATCACCAGGGCCTAGCAGGTTGGATGTGCAGGTAGCACCATACTTGGTTCTACATGTATCCACCATCACCAGGGCCTAGCAGGTTGGATGTGCAGGTAGCACCATGGGGCTTGGTTCTACATGTATCCACCATCACCAGGGCCAGTAGCAGGTTGGATGTGCAGGTAGCACCATGGGGCTTGGTTCTACATGTATCCACCATCACCAGGCCAGTAGCAGGTTGGATGTGCAGGTAGCACCATGGGGCTTGGTTCTACATGTATCCACCTGTCCACCATCACCAGGGCCAGTAGCAGGTTGGATGTGCAGGTAGCACCATGGGGCTTGGTTCTACATGTATCCACCAGGGCCAGTAGCAGGTTGGATGTGCAGGTAGCACCATGGGGCTTGGTTCTACATGTATCCACCAGGGCCAGTAGCAGGTTGGATGTGCAGGTAGCACCATGGGGCTTGGTTCTACATGTATCCACCATCACCAGGGCCAGTAGCAGGTTGGATGTGCAAACTTCACCTCCCCATCCTTTGTTTTGCAGGTTGCCTTCTGAAGTATTCAGGCTTGCGGTGGACGATGAGTGCAGCGTCTGAAGACCTGCAGGCAAAACGAGTCGGCGACGCAGACGCAGACTCGGGTGAGAACGGCCACGTCGCAAAGAGACTGAAGTCGGAAGGAGAACAGGCCGAGGATGAGAGGAAATACCCCAAAAAGAAAGTGGTTCTCCTCTTGGCTTACTCCGGCAAGGGGTATTATGGGATGCAGGTTGGTAGCCAGTCCTCTACTCTTGTGCTTAAGTAGAATTATTTTGCTACAGGTGCTGCAGTACCTCTTGCTCACAATTTGTAGGTCTATAATCAGTGTTTCCCACTGTGATGGCCCACCACAGCATGAGTTCCCAAACGGACACGATAATGTAACAAGTGCTTCTTATGTTGCATTTTCCACTGTAATTTGATGCACATACATTTTCCCTCGCGTGTGCACAGACTAAAGACAATGCCTAATTGCCTCTACGAATGGAATGTACGTTTTGTGTGAATGTATCTGAGAACGTATTTGAACATACCTGACGACCTGCGCTATTGTTATGCAAAGTAGCCAGGTGGGTAATTAGCGAGTTAGCGCATCAGTCGAGTGCTGCTACCACCACCTGAGATAATGGCTAGTGACGCACCGATAATCAACAGACAATCGGTCTCAGCCAATGTGGGCTGTAAGAAGCACACGGTCCAATTACATTTTTATAGCCAATATTTTGCAGATGGTAGAATTGGCATTTTTGTGACCTTTTGTACAGGTACAGTTTTGCTTAAAGGAACAATCCAACATTATGGGAATTGCGCTTACCATCTTCTCCAGAGTCAGACAAGAAGATAGATATCAATTTCCTCTCTGTGCGTTCAGTAGAAACCAAACCTTGCTTACCACAAATTAATGGAAGCAGATACTAGGGTAACGTATATATATATGTCCGATACCAGGCTAGAATAGAATATTGGAGAATTTCTCTAAGATCTATACTAAGATCTGATACCAAGAAACATTAACACGCCAGAAATCAAAGCAAGGTGACTTGGTTTGTTGCATTTTTTACACGTTAATGTATTATGTCATTTTTGTTGTCACTCCAAAATGATAGTCCAAGTCTATACTATTCATTAAAGGTAATGGAACAGATTTGTGCTCTGTATGAGCCAATATCCAGAGCCCAGGTATCGGAATTGTGACTGAAAAACGTCAGATCAATGCATCCCTAGCAGATAAGGACTACTAGTCTAGCTTAAAGCCCCAGGAGAGTTGTTTTTGGCCAACAGTTAGGCTAGCTGGTACATGTGCCAATTGAACAAAAACATAAGACTGACTAATGGATTTCAGTAAATTCTTCCTTTTTTATATGATTTTCTAACCCCACCAGAACCTTCATGATGCCACATCACTATCTGAAGATAGGCATGTTTCAAACAAACAATCGGTTATCCATAATACGTAAACATCTGAAAAACAATATCTGTGCATCCCTATTAATGACCTCTGAACCTTTGGGAAGAACGCTCTTTAATTTCTTTAGTGCCATTTTGAATGTTTCAGAGGAATCCTGGAAATGCCCAGTTCAGAACCATAGAGGACGATCTGGTGTCTGCGCTGATTAAATCGGGGTGCATTCCTGAAAACCACGCAGATGAAATGAAGAAAATGTCTTTCCAAAGATGTGCCAGGACAGATAAGGTATGCCTCGCTTGGAATACTAAATACAATGGGAGCTCTACTTGGCAGAATGACATGCCCATTGCCCACTGAGAGACTTGAGATTTCATGAAATACCAACAATTATGCACAATCAATAGGATAATTATTTAACATATTGTCATTCTTTTGTGCATTGTACCTGTTCCATAGACTGGTTGAATAACTTGGTAGTACAGTAGATACGGTTTTGCCACTGTTTACTTATCTATTGTGTATTCTGAGTGTTTACTTGTCTCTTGTGTAGTAACAAGGAAAGATGATGGACATGTCACCAACTCACTCCTCTATGACCTACATACAAGTGGCTTTTGTTTCTATATTATTTTGGTCAGGGTGTGTCTGCTGCTGGCCAGGCGGTGTCTCTCAAGCTGTGGCTGATTGAAGACATTGTTGAAAAAATCAACAATCATCTTCCACCCCAGATCAGAGTGCTAGGTGAGACACGGCTCCTACGAAGAGTTAACTGAATTTCACAAACTAATAAAATTGTTTTATTTCTTCCAACATGACTGACTGTAACCAGTGGTTACCGCTTTCAAAAGAAAATGCCTGAGTCCTGTGCAGCGGTTAGAGTCTAAACCATTACGAAAGCATGGTATTACTGGTCCGCTGCAACTTGTTTATAAGATTCAGTCATTCTTTTGTGGATATTATGTTTCTCATATATCAACACATAACCATTGTTTATTCCAACATGGAGGACAAAACGGGCATTCTTAACTGTGAATCAAGAGGGAATTCTGCCTAAACCTCAAGAATTGTCTTAATATGGGGTTTAAAGGAGCACTTGTTCGATTTTCAATTGCTTCGAGTGACAACTATTTACACTCTACGTACAATTATGTGGTATGAGCCTACTCTGTCCGCACGTTTTAAAAGTACACTCAACCATTACATTACATGCTTATTCCACATAATGGAAGCGGATAGTGCTCCTCACTTTTAAAAGTCTACACAGTTTAAATTCCAAACGATCAAAACTTTTCGAAGCACACTCCTACGCAGAGCTGTCGCTATGCCTGTACGTCACAGCCTGCTAAACACCTCTGCCCACTGCACTCTTGAGTTATGCAGTGATGTAGTTATCAGAAATGTAAACTGACTACCTTTTCTGCGTAAGGAAACCATACCTTTTCCTTCCCGATTCGATTCCGATACCTAAGCTTTGGGTATCGGCCGATACCGAGTACTGATCCGATACCAGTGCATACATTAAAAAAAAATCTTTATATTATACATTTTTTTTTTTTTTTTAGCTACAGATACTGTTTTATATACTGTTTTTTAGTAATAACTAGAAAGTAATGGTATTTATTCAACAACAGGTGATTGTATAGATTAGTATTAGGGCTGAACAATTTATAATTAGCAAATCGCAAAACAAACTAAAAATCTCTATTTTTTTTTATATTTATTTAACCAGGAAGTCCCATTGAGATACAAGATCGGTTTGGGAGAGGGAGGTAAGGGGTTTTAGATTGTGTGTTGTGAAGTTTAGACTTCAGAGAGGGAGAGTAAATTACAGAAAAAAAGGTACCATTGGGTACCGGTATCGATTCCCAGGTAAAAAGAAACATTTTCAGGCTCTGTGTCCCGAAAAGACCCACTGTGTAGGCCAGATGCAAGCCGCATTTTACAATAAACCTCTGTGGGGCTGCTTAACATTTTTTATAATTATAATCGCAAATGTAATCTCAATCGCAATATCTGTCAGAAAAATCGCAATTAGATTATTTCCCAAAATCGTGCAGCCCTAATTAGTATCATTAATTGACAATTATGCTCAATGAGTTCACCCACGGAACGGTTGTTGGGCCATTGGTTCCGCACGGACGTTATACGTTGTTGCACTTGCTATCCAGTCAGCTCCGGTTCAGTTAGCTAGTAGTAACGTGCATGTTGTGATTTTTGATGCACAATAAATATTCAACATTCTCTTTTGAGACTGCGCCTCAGACTCTTATCCTTTGGCACTAAAAGCTAAACATTGTCACCGGTATGGCTGTCCGCAACATGTCATTAATTGCGTGCATGTGTGCGAAAGGTCGATCAGTGACGACACTTAGGTTAGCCAGTTAACGTGAGCTAGATGGAAAGACAATGTAACGTTACTTGTGAAAAAGTTATTTACCTTGGAATACTCCTTTGCCAACTTGCTGTACTTTGCTTGCATGTCTGCAGCCATTATTGCTGGATTATAAATAGCCCCAACTTTAGCCAAGGTAACGTTAAGCTAAAACTAGCTTTTCGGTTAGCTCTTCAGCTAATGCTAATAACACCAGCAAGCGAACACATCAGAGCTCCCTGTCACACCGCTCTGTCGGGATGATGGCATTTAAGAAAGTATCTGCTGTTAAAATGACAAACGGCATTGACACTTTAATTCACGGTTGATTAAAAACACGTTTGTTTTATAATGCTCACTCTCAGAACGTGTTGTTGATAAATTACGTCATATGGGATCGGAGCATAGAATTGACGTGTAGTCGCAGATACCGATACCAGCATTTTAGGCTGTATCGGAGGCATTTCCGATACTGGTATCGGAACAACTCTAGTTGCGTTCATCGTTGTTTTCATGGACACAGTGAATAAATAAGGCTGCATAGATGAAACAAAATGTATTAAACAGTTTTCAAAACATTTTTTGTTCTTATTTATAAAATGGACAAGAAAATATGGAGGGGAACAATAATATGATTTATTCAATATGTATAGTTACTTGTATAGATACGTGTATAGTAGGGGTGTAACTGTACACAAAAACCACGGTACGGTACGTACCTCAGTTTTGAAGTCAAGGTACGGTTTTCGGTACAGTGGGGGAAAGTTTGGCTTTCCATGTTCCACTCAGGGGTGATGTAGTGTGCAGTAACTAATTGTACTTGTAGGGCTGTCAACGAATATTCTATATTGAAATTAATAATCGACTTGTAAATATTAGATTGTGAAAAAAAACAGCCCCCGGTGGGTGGTCGTTAGTGGTTAACACTTTAACTGCCACACATGAGATATCTCTGGTTTATTAATATGTGGTTGAAAGCCACTCACGAGATTTCTCGTTTTTTTTTTTTTTTTTTTTGGCGATCTGAAATCATATTGCATCACGCGAGCCTACCCGAGTATACACGAGCACCGCCGGCGATCATATGTGGAAAAAAGCGCCCCCTATCGTCTCCCAGATTTTGGAATGGACTCAATGAAAATGGATGGGGAAAAAAATCCGGTACTCCACATTTTCCAGTCCACTGATCCAGCCGGGGTTACCACAGTTCATTCTGGAGCCTCTGAGACGCGCGGAATCATGTACTGCACTGTACACACGGTGGATCTATACACTTATCGATTTTTTCGAATGGTGATCAGGAATTGGAATATACCAGTTGGATACCATCTGATGTCAGGTAAGGAATCTATGTTATCAGTGTTAGGATAATCAGACTAATTTTGATGAAGTTATAAGCTGTTTTGTGAAATGGGCTCTTTCGGTTTCACTGTAAAAGTCCAAGAGGAAATCAACGCGGCGATTATCCGTGCGCGGCCCGAATGTGCTTGCGTGCACGTATAATATTGATCATCTAGCGTTTTTTTGAAAACGATTCATAAATAGGCCGACGAATATCAACGTTGTGGAATATTCCAGTAAAAGACGATTTTCATAGAATGGTCCAGAATGAACTGTTTTTTATCTCAACGGGTGCTTTTCTAAATGCTCTAAAACGGATAAAAAAACAATCTGCCTTGACAGCACTGACTGGAAAATAGTCTTTGATAAGCGACGGGCAGATTAGACACATAGCCATAATTTAAAACATAGATTAGGCGATATTAACGTTAACATTGAAGTGGATGGTGGCATCAAGGGGGTAAAAAGGAAAACCCGGCGTGGCACTCAAAGTGTTAACATACCGTTGTATTCGTTCGGTACACTACACAGCCGTTCGGTACGGTACACACTGAAACTTGTTCGGTTCAGTACGGATACGTGTACCTTTACACCCCTAGTGTATAGGTAGCGCCGGTTAGCTAGTAGATGTTTGACAGTGGAACGATGCCACTCAAGGTCTCTCATAAGTAGAAATTGTTTTAAATCTTTCTTTTATTCAAATAGGTTTCAAACGAGTGACCCAGGGCTTCAATTCCAAAAACAACTGTGACGCTCGCACGTACGCCTACATGCTTCCCTCAGTGGCCTTCGCTCCAAAGGACTACGACGTGCAGAATTCCGCAGCCTTCCGGCTGGAACCAGAGACACTCCAGAGGGCGAACCGCCTCTTTGCCCGTTACAAGGGCACCCATAACTTCCACAACTTCACCTCTCAGAAGGCAGCGCGAGACCCCAGCGCCCGCCGCTACATCATGGAGATGTCCTGCGGCGAAGCCTTTGTCCGAGGTGGCGCGGAGTTCGCCGAGATCACCGTGAAGGGCCAGAGTTTCATGATGCACCAAATCCGCAAGATGATCGGCCTGGTGATCGCGGTGATGAGGGGCTACACGGGGGAGGAGGTGATGGAGCGGAGCTGGGGGGAGGAAAAGGTGGATGTGCCCAAGGCTCCTGGCCTGGGCCTGGTGCTGGAGAAGGTGCACTTTGACAGGTACTTACCCCTAAATGTTATTCTATAGTATCAGGCCCAACACGCAGAGATTTCCCTTCCGACATAGATGCACACAACACCTCCTCTGTTGCATAGTCTTTTCTGCTGCGGACTCTTGGAGAAGCACCGATACCGGGCTAAAATGAGGTTATATGTTTCCGAGAATCGGTGCAATATTAAAATCCGATACCAAGAAACGTGTAAAATGCATAGTGGTCAGGTGGCGTAGCGGAGATTGCGTTCGTCACCAACGCCGGAGACGCTGGATTCGCCTGTTCGAATCCAGCTCCCGGCGTTGTCACCAGCTTGGCTGGCCGTTCACACTAATACAATTGGCAGTATTAGAGGGTGGGAAAGCTGGCGGGGTGGGTCCGGGTCGTTGTAAACAGCGACTCCTACAGTTCGGTCGGGGCGCCTGCTCAGCGCGGATAGGATCTAAGGGGGGTAGTGTGATCCTTCCACACGTTACACCCTCTCAGTGAGAGTCCGCGCTGCCAGGTGAAAAGAAGCGGTTGATTGGCTAGACGTGTGTCGGAGGAAGCCCGTGATAGCCTCCACTCTCCCAGACCGACTGTGGGGGGTAAGTGCGCAGCGACCAGGAAGGGGATTGGGAATTGGCATAACGAATAACATTGGGATGGGAGAAAATCGGAGGAAAAAGGAGGGGGAAAAAGATAAATAATAAAAAATAAAAAGAAATGAAAGCAAAGTGACTTTCATGCATTTTAGGATATCTGAAATTGAGACAAATTGATTATACATCTCAATTATTTCCATCCAGTGACCCCAAGCGGATGGTCTGAGTCTATAACTGTTAAAGACGATGGGTGAAGAAGTGGTGTTGGTGCCTCCCTACTGTGTGTGTATCTTACCACCCCAGCCTGCCACCACCTCCAACAATATAAGAACATGTGGGAAACTGGGTGGCGCAGTGGGCAAGGCGCTCGCCACTAACGCAGGAGATGCTGGTATCGAGCCCAGCTCTCTGCGTTGCTTCCGGCTTGGCCGGCCGTCATACTAACACAATTGGCAGTGTTAGAGGGTGGGAAAGCCGGTGGGTGGGGATTGGACGTTGTGGACAGCGACTCCTACAGGTCGGTTGGGTGACGCCTGTACGCGTGAATATTTTAGGCAACCAACTTGTGTTTAGCGTTTCTCTGATTGGCCACTACGCCCATGTGACCGCGGCAGCGCGAGAGAGCTGCAGCGCGGAAATAGGCTGTCTATTGCCATTCTCTAAGACAAACTCTAACCTTAACCAGCTCCTTAACAGCGCCTAAACTTAACCCTTCTAACCTTAACCAACTCCGAAACAATGCCTAACCTTAACCCTAACCTTAACCAACTCCGAAACAATGCTTAAAGTTAACATGCCTAAACTTAACCGGCGAAAGAATGCACGTTAAAATTTTTAAGGGAATCGAACTTGTCACAAACGGACCGCAGGATCCACAGCAAGGCGGCGCTACCAGTTGAGCTAGTTGTCGATGTTAAAAGAGGGGGGGATTACTGCTACATAATGCTGCCGCGACAGAGCTCCGCGGCAGACCGGAGCTGCCGCTCCGCTCTGCTGCTGCCGCGGGGGCGTGGCTAGACGCAAGTTGGGCGTGGCTAGACACAAGTTGGTTGCCTTTAATATTTAGGCCGCCTGTACAGCAGAAATGGGAAGTATCGGGGGCAGCGTGAGCCTCTCACTCGTTACTCCTCGCCACTGAGAGTTCGAGCTGTCTGGTGAAAAGATGCGACAGGCTGCCTCCTCGTGTACCGGAGGGGACACGTGATGCAAGGCTTCTATCCTCACTACAGCCGACCAGTGGGAGGCATAGTCTAGCAACGTTCAAGACAGGGGAGGGGAGAATTGGAATTATGAAATTGGGATGGGAGGGAAAAAAATTAAAAATACAGAGAAAAAGTGGAGAAAAAAAATAATAAACCCTAACCCTAACCCTAATGTGGGGAAACATTGCAAGCATATCAGTCTCACATCGCACCGTTTTTATTTGTGTTTTTATTTTGCTATTGCTTCTGGGATGTCACTCTCTCAATTAGCGTTGTGTTGATATATACGTTTTCTTGCATACTGTTGTTCATTTCTTTCTCAACAGGGAGTTACAAGATAACACCTTTAGGTTTCCTGGCCCCTGCTGGATTCGTTCTTTGTTCTGTTCATTTAATTGTATCTAGTCCAAATCTTTCAAAGATTCAAAATCTTTTCCAAAAGAGGTTACACAATGAAACATAAAACAGACAATTCAGTAGAAATACAAAGTGGTAAAAATAAACGTCATATGGCATATCAAAATGTGGTTTTGCTATATCACAAGTCAGTCAGGATCAGAAACGGGAGAAAACGCAAAATTCAAATGTGTCATTAACTAACACTTAAAGGAGGTGTTTTTAAGATGGTCAGAAACGACATTGAATTAAACCATTTAATCTCAAACGCCTACAAGTCCTCTGAGGGGTCACATGATCATAATGTCAAATGGTAAATGGACTGCATTTATATAGTCAAAGCGCTTTATAACTTGTGCCTCAAATTCACCCATTCACACACCGACGGCGGAGGCGACCATGCCAGGTGCCAACCTTCTCATCGGGAGCAGTTGGGGACACACACTGAGCATTGGACACACTGCCAGGAGGAGCCTGAATGGAAACGGGAACCTTCAGATTACCAGATGACCACTCTACCTCCTGAGAGAAATAGTTTAATTCCTGACTTGACCTCAAATAGGACGCGCTCCCTAAACATTCTGAGCCTTCCCCCTTTTTATTTAAATGTTTTCAAGGTACAACAAGCGCTTCGGAGGAGACGGTCTCCACGAGCGTCTGGAGTGGACCCAGGAGGAGGAGGCCGTCCAGGCCTTCAAGGAGGCCCACATCTACCCCAGCATCGTGCAGACGGAGACTGAGCGCCAGGAGGGCTCCATGGAGAGCTGGATGGCCACACTTCCTATACATGACTATACGGCCACGGCTACCGGGAACCAGGGGAACAAGGACCAGAGACAGGTGGGATGGGAGACGATGAATCCTCGTTCATAGTCCAGACATGGTGTATGTGGAGCAAAACAACTTGATTTTCTTTTTGGTTCATAGAGGCATGATAAGAGCTTTCTGATGGAGAAACATTTCCCAGGGTTTATCCTTTGCAGTAAAAGTGTAGGATCAGATCGCTACTCTGTATCCCTTTTTAAAGGTAGAATCTGTAATGTAGTCAAACGGCGAGCTCTAGGCAAAAGATGACAACATGGTATTGCACTTTGTTTACAGTTTATGTTTTTGTCTGATGTGTGGATTTGATTTCAGTGGGTATAGGGGAGGTGTTGCCATTGCTGGCCACACCTCAGGCTCTGCCAAGAGAGGTCTAGAGAAATTCACAGTATAATAAGGTACTAAACTCCAACCCAGACAAAAAAACTAAAAAGAAAGTTAACAAAGTGCAATACCAAACGGGGCTCTTTTGCCTAGAGGTCACTGTTAACGGATTATACCTTTAATGTAGCAGCTACTTCAAGTTTGGGAAGTGATGCGTCTCCAGTCTACAGACACATAGTATCCAATATACTGACTCATACCCCAGTTAAAGGTCCAGTCTGCGATCCCAATGTAAACAAATGGTTAGTCAAAAATAAAACATGAGAACAGACATGTTTTCAGTCTCTGGTTGACTGACTGAGCTATTGATACAAGGACTAACACTAGATAATGGGTACAGTTCTTCATTCTATTCACTGTTTTGCGAGTGTAAAAGGTGTGTACCGGTATGTAATTAACAATGTAAATATATCTATTGCCATTTACAAAGGGTTATGAAAGTGCCAAATAGCATATTTTCAACTCCAGATGAAACTCTTAAAGAATGTATGGTAAATACTTTACATTGATATAGTAACATTTTTATAATAATCACAGAATGGGCCTTTTAAGTCGGCTTTAAAAGAAAACAACATTGTGGGAAATGTGCTTACCGTTTTCTCCAGAGTAGTAGAAAGCTATCCGGCTACAAACTAGCCTAATTTAGCACAAATGAATGGAAGCGGATACGGATCAGCTAGCCTAGCATAAAACTCCGGGAAAGGTGATTTTGGCCAACAGCTAGGCTTATGGTCCCTATCCGCTTTGATTTATTTGTGCTAAGCTAGGATAGTTTTCTGTTGAACACAGAGGAAGTTGGTATCGTCTTGTCTGACTCTGGAGAAGACGGTAAGCGCATTTCCCATAATGTTGTTGCATTGCTTTAAATTATTTTAGAATAAGATGTTGTTCATATCAATACAATCGTCTTTACATGAATAAACTAGGGCTGTCAGTTTATTGCGTTAATTAGATTAATTAATTACACAGCCAATTATCGCATTATGAAAATTTACTAAAAATTCATTTAAAAAACGAAGTAATTTTCTTTTTATGAATTTTCTTTATTTAAATTTTTTTTATCTCTTCATTCCATAAGAATGTAGAATAAACATTTACAAACTTTGTTTTAAATGGTCCATTTGCATGTTCTTGGTATTTGATTCTAGGGCCATCTATGGATCTCAGGGAATGTATTCCCAGTGTAAGAAATACTGTGGGCTAAATCCACAAAGAATGGATTGCACGGAGCAAGTTGCACCCTTACTTACAATTCATTATGAAATGAAAATGGAGGACCCTGATGTAAACGAGACGAAAGTCTTTCTCTGGTCTGCATCCCCTTAACACATTCGGGACGGGCCACGTATATATCCGTGTTTCGAATCCATGCTTAAGGGACCAACCACGGATATCTCTGTCGCAAGGTTGTTTTGGCTTTTATTCCATTTTAATAACCTATTCAAGGTCGCCGAGCTGCACTGCAGATGTACCCTACTCTTTGAATTCGAAAAAGTGCATTACCGGCCAGATCCTCTTAGGGGCGCTGTATCGATAATGCAGTGTTCCCTGTGGCAGAAGTTGTCTTTTTTTTTCTGGATTTTCAATGTAGTTTTCTACTCGCCTGAAGCGATCCCTATAGCCTGTTGCACGGAATACGTTTTGGATTGCGGATTTCACTATGCAGTAAGGGAATAATATATTATCAGCCAATGGACATATCGATCTACCAGATGGCGATCGATAACTGGGAAATGGTCTGGGGGATCCAACCGGCTCATGGTAATTTCACGTAAATTACATGCTGATCAGGGCTTGTTGATACTCAACCAGCCGATCAGCGTATGTGGCTACTGAGACGAACACGGTTATTGGTAATCAATAATCAGAAACGACGTCCCCCGCCATGCTTGAGGATCGTACCGATCATATGCCGCCTCAGACCTACTCCTATCCAAGCTCCCGGAGGGTCATCAAAGAGAAGCCGCCTATTCTCAGTCCTTGCCCCACAATGGTGGAATGAACTACCCATCCCAGTTAGGAGACAGCCGAATCCCGTCCAATCTTTCGCCGTCGACTAAAGACTCACTTCTTCAACCATTATCTGAAATGATTATATAAAAAAAAAAAACCTAACCCTGACTAACCTTACTGTCATGCACTTGTCCTAATAAACTAACCTACACTGTAACACGCAACACTTGATAATAATAATAATAACTATTTGTATAGCACTTTTCATACAGAGATTGCAGTTCAAAGTGCTTCACAACAGTAAAAAATACAGGCATAAGCGAGCATAAAAAGATAGACCGGTAGAATCAGATAGACAGGTAGAATCAGTGTTTCACATTAGGATCTAGCATCCCAATAGGCTCTCCGCTTACAGTTTTCAGTAACACAAATAGTAAAAATAGTTTAAAATGATTCAGTTTAAAAATAGTCAAAAAATTATAAAATAGAACGGACATAAAAAATACAGGCATGAGCGAGCATAGCAAGATATGGCAAATCACAGTGTTTCACATTAGGATCTAGCATCCTAATAGGCTCTCTATTCAGTAATACTCCTGTAATTCATGAACAAATAATCAGTGTTTCACATTTGGATCTAGCAAATAATAAGAATAGTTTAAAATGATTCAGTTTAAAAATAGTCATCAGTAAGAAGTAAAAAGTGCAATAACCGACACATGAATTTGAATAGTGCAGGTAAATACAAGTTGTGTCAGGATATCCCTGATGTTTCCTCTTGCCACTAGGTGGTAGCAGATATCTATCAGTGAAATGCCTGAGCAAAGAGATAGGTTTTAAGCTGTCTTTTAAAGATGTCTAGCGAGTTGGCTTCCCTGATGTTTTGGGGTAGTTTGTTCCATAGTTTTGGGGCATAGTTGATAAAGGCTGCATTACTTATCCTCTTTTGACTGCTTCTGGGAGCCTCTAGTAGTCCAGCAGCTGATGATCGCAGTGTTCTTGCTGGTGTGTAATTTATTAGAGCAACACTTGATGAACATTGTTACTCAGCTGATAGAGTTGTACCCTTCTTGCTGTCTTGTCGTACAGAACTTGTAAGTCGCTTTGGATAAAAGCGTCAGCTAAATGACTAAATGTAAATGTATATGCAGTTTGAGTTTTAACTGTAGCTTCTGTATAACCGAAATGCCATTGGATATAACGTTAGTAGCTATTAGCCCTTCCAGGAAATATATTAGACCAAATCCTGTATAACGCTTATATTCAAGATGCTATAAAATGAGAACGTATTGATGAAAAAATTATTTCTTTAAGCCATTTTGAAGGGACGGTTTATGGACTCAATTGACAATGAGAATGGACAGATAGCAATACTATAAAGTATAGATTTAGCTCTACAAACAGCCCCACGGACTGTGCAAGTCTGTTTACATATGCTGGCCGTCAACAGTGATTTTAGACTCATCCAAATGGCCGCCAATGTGTTAACAATTGTGTGTATTGAGCCGTACTGTATTGTACCCATTCTGCAATCTGTTAATACAATTTTCAATCAATCACCGTGCAGATTGATTGAATGAAAATTTTATTAGCAGATTGCAGAATGGGTACAATACAGTACAGCTCAATACACACAATTGTTAAGCGGATGCAGACCAGAGAAAGACTTTTGTCTTGTTTACATCAGGGTCCCCCATTTTCATTTCATAATGAATTGTAAGTAAGGGTGCAACTTGCTCCGTGCAATCCATTCTTTGTGGATTTAGCCCTGTGTCTGTTACTAGGCTTGAGTAAATTGTAATGAACCAAATGAGAATATCAATTACATTTTTTTTACTGTGAATAACACCATGCTAAAATTGACCAGACCTGAAAAATCTAAGCAAATGAATAAAGGGAAGATGATTAAACAGAAGGTTTTGTAGATGCAGTACTGAATTCTGCCATCCAGACACATGCAATTTGAAATATGATTATAGAATATAAAATATCAGGCCTAAAATGGTTATGCGATAAAAATGTGATTAATTAGATTAATTAATTACAAATCCTGTAATTAATTAGATAAAAAAAAATTATCGCCTGACAGCACTAGAATAAACCAAATATTATGAATAAAATCATTAAACGGAACTCTTAAACCAGCAGTAAATTAGATTAGATGTATACATTAATCTAATATGGTACTTCAGTTCTCTCGTGTTTTGCTCATATTTGCTTTTTGTTGCTTTTCTAGGATGAAGAAGATGAGGGTAATGGATCGGATTAAGTCACCTGCCTGTTGAAACCAGAGACAATATTCTCTCACTTCCTTGACAAGAATGAGCTTTGTTTTGCCATGGAGTTATGTTACCAAGAATGACAATACCTTTGGAATCCAGGTGTGGAATAAAATGTAGGTTCTTTTAAACTGGTGTTTGTTTTTTTATGGTCTCCGGTAAGTATTTACTGGACTGTTTTGGGTGTGGATTTTTATAGATAAGATGATAATAATAATAATAATAATAATAATAATAATACTTTTTATTTGTAACACACTTTATATTTGTAACAAATCTCAAAGTGCTACATGAAAGGAGATGAAGATAATTAAAAAAAAAAATTATAAAACAACCAATGAAATGAAAAACATTCAGATCAAAGTCGGCTCTAGACAGCAAAGAAATAAAATATCAAGTTTTTAAAAACACACCAGGCCCGGTAGCTCCATTTAGGCAAATGCCTTGTTAAAAATAAATGTTTTTAGTCTCCTTTTTAAATGCCTCAACGGACTGTGGTGCTCTCATATGGTTGGGGAGGGCATTCCACAGCCGATGTGCAGCTTAGCAGAAGGCCCGGTCGCCCATGGTGTGGAGGTTCGTCTTGTGTTTGGATTTGAGTGTGTTTGAGTTTCCAGAGCCGGTGAAGCGAGTGGAGGTCGGGGGAGCGATGAGTTCCTTTAGATAGGAGGGGGCGTTGTTGTGGATGCACTGATGGGTGAGGAGGGAGACCTTGGACCTGAAGGAGACTGGAAGCCAGAATGGAGTATGCGTGTGATATGTTCATATTTCCGCAGTCTCATCAGGATCCTAGCAGCACAGTTCTGGATGTACTGGAGCTTCTGGATGCTCTTGCTAGGGACCCCGATGAGCAGTGCGTTGCAGTAGTCGAGCCTTGAGAAGACAAAGGTGTGAACAAGTTTTTCGGCATCTGGCAGGGTGAGTGTGGGACGGAGTCTTGCTATGTTTCTGAGGTGGAAGAAGGAGGTTTTGCACAGGTGTTTAATGTGGGAGTCAAAGGTCAGGTGGGGGTCCATTTTTACACCCAGGTTGGTGATTACAGGTGAGCGGGGGAGTTTCTGGCTGGAAAGGTGATGCTGTTTATTGGGGATGATTTATCTGGTGTTGGGTGCCGATTATAATGGCTTCTGTCTTGGAGCTGTTAAGTTGCAGGAAGTTGTGAGTCATTCACGCCTTTATTTCCTCAAGGCAGGTGGTCAGTGTGGATGAAGGTGGTGACGGCAGAGGGGAGTGGGGCAGTCCTGAGCTAGAGTTGGGTGTCATCAGCGTAGCAATGGAAGGATATCCCATGCCGGCTGATGAATAGTGTGAAGAGGTTGGGACCGAGGACGGAACCGTGGGGGACGCCGCAGGTGACTGGCTGTGTCCGGGAATTAACACCTCAAGGACACGCTCAGTTCTGTCTGTGAGCATTGTCCTGTGGGATTATGCCCCCCCGCGGCTAAATTAATTGGTCCCACAGAACCTTGCGTCAGCACACACACACATGAAAACACACTGAGACACGCACACACAAATTGGCCAGGCTGCTGACAGTGTATGAGAACCTCCCCCCCCCCCCTCTCTCCCCTCCCCACCAAAGGTATCTGCCAGTGCAGGTGGGTGACTGTCACTCAAAGCGCATTGCGAGTATGGGCGGAGCCCAGCCAAAAACAGCTTGGACTTTGCAAGGGCAGAAAGTGGTGCACCAAAGTACTTGATTAAAAATACATAACAATGAATTTTATTGAAAAAAAACGTATGTGTTCCATAGACTAAGGAATTGTGTAAAATTGGCCAAATAGTGAAAAATAAAGCAAAATATGACCCCTTTAACTACTTTGGGTCAGGTAGTTTAGGTAGTTAATTACAAACTACCTATATGTTTCCCTACACATTTAGCATGTTCCTGATTCCACGTCAACTGTCCTCTCCTTAGAACACCCTCAGGCTGCCTATTAAAATGCTCAAGTCAGAATGACTGGTGAGTTCATCAGCTGCCAGTTTGAGTTTACAGTAATATTAATGTCATTCTAAGCTAACTATCAAAGTGAAATGAGAGATCAAGGTTAAACCATTGAAAACACCATATGAAATGAATCATATTTATAACATTACTGAAATAAAGACATTAGGAGAGGAGTTTTTTTTTTTTAATATTTCTCCTTCATTCTTATTTCTTTTTTACATTTATTTTTATTTTGGGGGTCCAAGACAAAACATACCTGTGCATTTGATTGTACTCTTTTGCCTTGTAATATTAGAATATGCTTGACCTTAAATGTATATCTTTCAATGCCAGAGGTTTAAATATTCCAAATAAGAACGAATTTCTACTTAGGAGGGATGTGGATTTTGCCATGATACAGGACTCGCACTTGCTTCGTGATGACTTACGTCATTTTGCAAGCAAATTTTACCACTCAATTGCATCTGCTTCTGCGACTACTAAATCAAAGGGAGTCTTAGTGCTATGTAAAAGTAATCTTATTTGATCTTAATGATACATGGACTGATACGGAGGAGCGGATTGCTATTGCAAAGATCCAATTAGATGGTAAAAGTATTAGTTTAATCTTGATTGAGTTCAACAGAGTCTGTTTCTGATCTAAGAATTGTATGGGAAGCAGTAAAAGGATTAATCAGGGGTAATACTACTTAATAATACTATATGCATCTAAAAAAAATATAGAAAGGCGCTAAATTGGAACATATGGAATTAAAATATCCTACTCTAAATTTAGTGATGCGCTTTCCCTCAAAATAACAGATTAAAAAAGAGATTAATTAGATGATCATCTATTGGCCCTGAGACTTAGAACAAATTAGCATTTTGCTGACATTGTTAGTGCATGGCATGATAATGGAAGACGGTAATAAGAGTGGAAATGTAAAAGCTCTAAGCAAAAGAGCCCTGCTTTTTATTGCACATTTACATTTTGTGTTTTGGTCTGATGTGTAGGATGGAGTTTAGTAACTTATTATACTGTGAATATCTCTCGACCTCTCTTGGCAGAGCCTGAGGTGTGGCTAGCAGTAGCAACCCCTCCCCTATTCCTACTTAACATCAGACCAAAACATTTAGTCAAAGTGCAGAAACTAAAGTGCAAAAAGTGCAGAAAGTGCAAAGTGCTCTTTTGCCTAGGAGTCGCTGTTTGACATAGGAATAATAAGAACATAAAAAGTTATAAACCTAGATAAAATAAGGAATACAGAACAAGAAACGTGTTGAATCCTTCAGATGAAAGGTATTGTTACATTTCCTGATCTAATCATTTGAATGTTTTCTAAGTTAAAAGTTAAAGAAATTCCATACTTTCCAGGTAATTGGTATGGTATAACATGCATGCCAACTTGGACTGAATACAGATTACCAAGACATTTCATAATGGACTTCTAATATGGTCATTCACCTCTTCAGTTGATCGATAAACAGCCGACTTCAGCTATTTTTAAGATGAAAAGCACCTCTGTGACCGGCAATGACTAACTAACTCACTCATTCATCAGTAATTCACTCACACTTAGCCACTCTTCCCCCTAGTGGCGGCGCACAGGCATGACACCTAATTGCAATTGTAAGTCAAGTCAAGAGTTTTATTTGTCACGGCATACAAGTATACAATGAAATGCGGGTGGTCTTGCCCGCAACGATGTGCAATACAGTGGTACAACATATATAGAATCCAATAAAAACAACATTGTGCAATAACGGGTAACATGGTGTGACATCTCGGTATCTGTACATAGTTATTTACAGAGCATATAGGACATGCTAGGTAGCTTTGGTAGTGCAATACACTGTTACTGTTGCTATACTAATTTAAAGTGGCCTTTCCTTTTGGCAATAAGTGTGGGTGAGTGCGGCATGAGTGTGTGCCCGCTCATGTTAAAGTGGCTGCTAGTGCACAGCGTGCGTGTCGTGTGTGTGCTTGTGTGTGGATAGTTCAGTGTTCTGTGGCACTCAATGTTCATTGTTCAAGGCTCTGATGGCCTGGGGGAAGAAGCTGAGCCTAAGCCTCTCTGTCCTAGTAGCTGGGGTTCGCAGGCGTCTGCCTGACCTCAGCAGCTGGAACAGGCTGTTATTGGGGTGGTGGGGGTCTTTCATTATTCTGCAGGCTCTGGATTTGCACCTCTTGTTGTATAGAACCTGCAGGGGAGGTAGTGGAATACCCGTGGTGCGCTCGGCTGAGCGCACCACTCTCTGTAGGGCCTTCTTGTCCTGTGCCGTGCTGTTTCCATACCAGGCAGTGATGTTTCCGGTCAAGATGCTCTCTACAGCTCCTGAGTAGAAGGACTGGAGTATCTTCCCCGATACGCTGAACTTCCTTAACTGTCTCAGGTGGTAGAGGCGCTGTTTCGCCTTCTTTACTACTGTGTCTATGTGTGTTGACCATGTCAGATCCTCTGAGATGTGGACCCCCAGGTACTTAAAGCTGCTCACCCTGTCCATGGTAGCCCCGTTAATCCTCAGTGGTGTGTGTGTCTCCTGCTGTCCTCTCCTATAATCCACAATCAGCTCCTTGGTTTTACCAATGTTCAGGAGCAGGCTGTTGTCCTGGCACCAGCTTTCCAGTACCTCAACCTCCTCCCGGTAGGCCTTCTGGTCGTTGTCCGAGATCAGCCCCACCACCACCGTGTCGTCTGCGAACTTCACTATGGAGTTGGAGCTGAACTTGGCCCCACAATCGTGTGTGTAGAGTGAGTACAGCAGGGGGCTCAGAACACAGCCCTGGGGGGACCCGATGCTCAGGGTGATGGTGTTGGAGGTCTGACCCCCCACCCTGACCGCCTGGGGTCTTTCGCTCAAAGTCCAGTACCCAGGCGCTCAGGGCGGAGCTCAGACCCAGCTCGATCAGCTTGTCCACCAGTCTGGTGGGGACTATGGTGTTGAACGCTGAGCTGTAGTCAATGAACAACAGTCTCACATAGCCCCCCTTCTGACGGTCAAGGTGAGAGAGGGTGCTGTGCAGTACCTGGGAGACCGCGTCGTCAGTGGACCTGTTTGTCCTGTATGCAAATTGCATAGGGTCCATATCACTGGGGAGGGAGGCACAAATGTGGTCCTTGACCAGCCTCTCGAAACATTTCATGACCACAGAGGTGAGTGCCACCGGTCTGTAGTCATTTGGACATGTTGGGGAGGGTTTCTTCGGTACAGGGATGATGGTAGACATCTTGAAGCAGGCAGGGACCACTGACTCCGCCAGGGATTGATTAAATATGGCGGTGAACACCGGGGCTAGCTGGTTGGCACAGGACTTAAGTATGCGTCCTGTTATACCATCTGGGCCAGCAGCCTTCCTGGTGTTCACCTGCATAAATGCTCTTCTCACACTGTGTTCCGACAACGAGAGAGCGTCCCCGCCCCCCCGCGGTTGCCCCCCCCCCCCCTCCACAACAGCCGGCGCGCCAGTGACGTCACTAGCCGGGGAGCTAGCAGCGCCACTGTCTACACCAAACCGAGCGTAGAAAGAGTTGAGCTTGTCCACGAGGGAGGCGTCGTCGCTCCCCATTGAGGGGGCGCTGACTTTGTAGTCAGTTATTGTCTTCAGTCCCCGCCATAAGCCTCTTGTGTCGTTTTGTGCCAGTTTTGTGTAGAGTCGAGACTACTCTATTGCAGGATGATTTGCATCAATGACAGTGTATTATTTTTTATTTTTTTGCTTCTTCTCTCCTCTACTCTTCCTCTTCTCCTCTCTAACTTTCTTTCTCTTCTTGCTCTATCTGGCCGTGTTGTTCTGTCCATCCGTCATTATAGACCTCAGGGGAGCAGGAGAGCACAGTGCAGTCTCAGCCTGTGGCCAACATCGACCACCTGCTCTCCCAGCATCAGGTGCACTGCAGCCTTGCTGGGGAGAAGTGTCAGGTAACTCACCTGGAGAGCTCTTCTTCTCTCTTTCAGGAGGAGCACTCCTGCTAACATGATACTGCAGCATAATTGGTTAGATAACGTGACTCTGAAAGATTTACTTGAAGGTTGGCGGAGACGTTTTCTAATATTGGCCACAGGAGACTGCTGATTGTACACATACACATTAGTTACACTCTGTTAATTAATAGGCCACAGGGAGATGTGGTCATGGCTGGAACGCACGTTTGGCGGCAAGGAAAAATAGTTAGTGTGTTATTGTATTCATACTTCATAGTATTTCATGTGGCTTTTGCCTCTTCCCCTTAGTCCTTTATGTGTACGTGCAAAATCCTAGGCTTTTATCAATGCAATTCTTTCAGTGGAATTTGCCTCTCAATGAACACCAGGGATCAAGTGACCACAACCAAACAGCCCTTTTCAGGACCACCGCCACTCGCCCGTGTGCCTTCTACCCGGCTTGGATGGATGCCGCTGATCTCCATGTTCGGTGCTACTAGTACCTCTGCGAGCAGCACACCGCCTCCCTCATGAGATCCTGGCCTGGCACAGCTACTTTGTTCGTCTCCAGCTCCGGGATAATTTCAGGGAACTTCCTAACTATCCCTCTGGTGATGAAGAAGCCCCCGCCAGGCGGCTGATTGGCGCAGTGGGCAAGGCGCTCGCCTCTAACGCAGGATACGCTGGGTTCGAGCCCAGCTCTCGGCGTTGCTACCGGCTGGCCGGTCGTTCATACTAACACAATTGGCAAGTGTTAGAGGGTGGGAAAGCCGGTGGGTGGGGATTTGACGTTGTGGACAGCGACTCCTACAGGTCGGTTTGGTGACGCCGGTGCGACGGAAGCAGGAAGTAGCGGGTGCAGCGTGAGCCTCCCACGCGTTACTCCTCGCCACAGAGTTCGAGCTGCTGCGGTGAAAAGATGCGACAGGCTGCCTCCTCGTGTACCGGAGGGGACACGTGATGCAAGGCTTCTGTCCTCACTACAGCCGACCTGGGCTCCAGACTAGCTTTTTTCACCACCGTCCCGGAACCGTCCCGAAATACAATTGTTACCGTCCCAAAGTGAATGTAAACCGTCCCAAAAATCGAAATGTCGTATCTTTACTTTGGTTTTTCCGTCTATAGTTGTTATTGCCATAAAGACACCATTCAAATGATTAGGAAATAAATAATATTTTTTTTTTTAAATAATTATTTATTTGAACAATAGGCACATTATATCAACAGGTAACAACAAAACAACAACCAAAGCAATAACAATATTGAAAGACCTTTCTTATTTTATTTCGTGTCTGTGTGTGAGAGTGTGTGATGAATGAGAGCAAGCATCAAATCTCAGTCTCAGTTGCCTCAGTCTTTGTTTCTGTAGAGAAAATAAATGTATTTAGTCAAAAGGCAACTTATTTCACAATAATGTCTTGTAGATTATTATAGATATTTGTAACTATTATTTTAAGGACTGATAGGATAGTTTAAGAAGTAATAAAACATGTAGTGAAAAATACAGAAATCATCTGACATACGTATCTAAGGGAGTCAAATTGTCCAATTTCATGGATACTGTAAGGAATACAAGTGTGTTCAACTTCATTTAGCCATATTTATTCCAAACTGAACATCTTCGGTCGCAGCATAGTGATATTACAACAGACATTTGAGCCTCGTGTATTCCGTACTTGTGTGATGTCACACCAGGCAGGAAGTCAAGACACACAGTTGTAAACTAGAGCATAGATATGAGCTGCGTGATTTTTTTTCGTAGCGACATGTAAACCAACAGCCAATAAATGTGAAGTTAACTTTGAACCTCGGTTGTCAAGCCTCCTCAATATAACAGATACACCTAGCTAACATGGGGCAGGCTGCTTTGAGCACACGCACACACACACACACACATGCCTAACGTTAGCTAGCAAGCAGCTATATAGCTCAAACGCTAACTAGAAGCTAACTACTGTATACAGTTCCAATAGACTAACATACACCTGTGATTTAAATGTGTCCTTACCTTAGACTCGAGGGTTGTACTAGGGTTGGATGCAGTTCCCCGTTGGTCCATCTTCTGCTGTGTTTAACGTTATCTGTTTGCGAGTGCTCCCTTGACTGATGGCTAGTACCGCGGGAACTTTTATTAAACATTCTATATGTTCGTGGGTCTTGTGCAGTGCTCTCGTGGCACAGTCAACAAAGCGAGCACTCAGAAGACGCACACCATTTGCCAGTGCAGTGATATGCGCACTGACAGTCGGCGCAGTTGACATTTTCCAAATAAATCCTCTTCGTCCCCACTGCGTCCCGCAGAGGATTTGTGTTCGTCCCAAATAGATATTTGATAGTCCCCGGGACGAGGGGACGGTGTTAGTCTCGAGCCCTGGGAGGCATAGTCTAGCAACGTTCAAGACAGGGGAGGGAAGAATTGGATACACGAAATTGGGATGGGAGAAAAATAGAAAATGGAGAAAAAGTGGATAAAAAAAAAGAAGCCCCCGCCAGCAGAAGCAGGTCAGCGCTCTGAACTCAGCTGAGTCCGCCAGCGGGGAGGGATCTGATCCGTCTCTGGAGTCTGCCAGCGTTATCTCTTCGTCTTTCATCCCGCCGATGAGAAGCTCAAAGAGGATTTCCCCAGGCTCATTGAGGCGGCCTGTGACAGGTTCTGGCTCAACGACACCAACATAGTGGGGAATGATCCTTCTGAGATCAAAGCCCCCGTTAGCACTTGGAGGGTCGAGTTTGCCGACTTGAGAAGTCCATGGCTATGCTCTTCTGCCTGGATGCTATGTGGCATCCTGAGAAGAAGCCTAAACCTAAGCAGCGGCTCTACCAGCATATCACTGACCTGGCTGATAAATCCTTTGCCTGCTGAGGGAGAAATTAGTGAGAGGTGTAAAATAACTCGATAGTGAGTCAGTGATCCCCAGTGCATAAAAACACACCCACCAAAATGCACATCTGACTGGGGAATGGCAGGAAAAACCAGCTGACTAGGGGTGAGATGGAGGAGAATGGCCAGGAAAACCAGCTGACTAGGGATGAGACAGAGGGGAATGTCAGAAAAACCAGCTGACTAGGGATGAGATGGAGTGGAATGGCAGGAAAACCAGCTAACTAGGGATGAGACAGAGGAGAATGGCCAGGAAAACCAGCTGACTAGGGATGAGACAGAGGAGAATGGCCAGGAAAACCAGCTGACTAGGGATGAGACAGAGGAGAATGGCCAGGAAAACCAGCTGACTAGGGATGAGACAGAGGAGAATGGCCAGGAAAACCAGCTGACTAGGGATGAGACAGAGGAGAATGGCCAGGAAAACCAGCTGACTAGGGATGAGACAGAGGAGAATGGCAGGAAAACCAGCTGACTAGGAATGAGACGGAGGGGAATGGCAGGAAAACCAGCTGATTGGGAATGAGACAGGGGGGAATGGCAGGAAAAACTACACCCTTAAGACCCCTTCGCTCTACATCTTCTGGCCGCCTCAGACCCACTCCTATCCGAGCTCCGAGGGGGTCGTCAAAGAGAAGCCGGCTATTCTAGGTCATTGCTCCACAATGGTGGAATGAACTTCCCACCACAGTTAGGACAGCCGAAACCCGACCAAAACACACTTCTTCAATCAATATCTGATATGAGGGGGGGAAAGCAAAAAACAAACCTTCTTTTACTATCGAGCACTTTGCTACTAAATAATTTTCCTTCCCTATATTACTACATACTATGCTAATATGTCTTTACTACTATGCACTCAAGACTGTAGCACCCAAGTTCAAAACTGTTTGATGAACATTGTTACTTGGCTGAAAGAGTTGTACCATTCCTGCTGACCTGTTGTAGAGAACTTGTAAGTCGTTTTGGATAAAAGCGTCAGCTAAAGGACTAAATGCAAAATGTTGAGGCACTGAGATCCCACCCCCATTGCTACGTAAACCTGGATACAGATTTACAGGGCAGTAGGATCCCATCGCTGTAACCGAGTGGATGTGAACCTGGGACCATAGGATCCACAGGCGGCCACTCTAACCAGCCTCAGCTAAAGGGTTGGACCCTCTGCATCACTCTTCAAGCCTACGAACGTGCAACAAAGGTTTTCCACAGACTCTGAGAGGCACCAGCAGCTTTTTAAAATAATAAAATAATAAATAATAGTACAAATGATTTCCCAGCCTCTGATTGGCAGGTGGTTTCGCACATCATGTGTACTTTGTGACGAGGAATGTGATGGTGGTCTTAAGTCTTCCGATGGGACCCTGGGAGCACCACTTGGCAGGCCAAACGCATCATTGGAAAACTAAGACCACCATTGCGTTTCTTGTTAAAAAGTATACACTGTAATGGGAAATATTAAAGGACTAAACGATGAGCCGTTTACAAATCATTCTGAGTCATTATTAATAATAAGAAGAAAGTTTATTAACAATAAGAAGAGAGTTTATTTCACCGTGGCCACATATGAAAGGACAGTCTATAGTCAGAGACAATATGTTAACCCACTAGCGTCTGGCCATAGACTGACCCAGAGCGCTGTTCACACGTATGTTAAATACAAAGTTGTCAGACATAACATAATATATCAGATATGATGACGAAGGTAAACAAAAATGGTTCTCAGTCAGTGGGAACAACAACAAAGAAATTATGGCTGGTGAGATGTCAGTCCATTGGAGTCTTCTTAAAGAGACATACACACATTAACCAGTCAACCTGGTCACACTGAAAGTCAAGCTGTATAACATGATATCTCAACACAGATCTATAAGAACATGATAATATATTTCCACGACAACACAATGTACAATATCTTCCCATGTTTTCATTAGCCTATGAAACTCTGTAACTTGGATGTTACATTTGTGGGAGAATGTGCTTTTTTTTCTTATTGATTAAGTTAATCACATCCAATGTACATTTGTACCTGATTCATTGATTTGTTATTCATCGTCTACTGGAGAATTCTCATGATTAAAGATTAAACACAAAAACACGTCACGATACTGTCCGTCACTCATTTCATAGTTTATGACAGAAACCATGATGTCTGTGGCTCAAGTGAAACAGACACTCCCTGGTCATAAAAACCTAGGTGCGCTTCATAAAAAAGGGACTGAGGAGGTCCAAAGGACATTTCCTGACATCCATCGCTGCGATCCAAGAGTAGCAGCCGTGTGACGGAGACAGACAACAGAGGGAATCTCAACACTTTAAGACGACATGTCGAGGATTACACTCCTGCGGCTGGTTTTACTTGGAACTATGCTTTCTTTGTCTTTGGCTGAGAGTAAGTGAAGTTTGTTGACATAATGGCTTCTGATCATTTACTTTTGGGGGGGGGGGGGCCTTTGTGTAGGCCTTTTATTGTCCTCGTGATGTCCCTATTCTGGAACAGCGTCTTCTGTTTGACATTTTACACGCCCAATATGATGCATAAGAGTAACACTTTTGACTGGCAACAGGAATTGTTGTGACTGTGTTGTGTTTTAAGATAATTCAGAGTTCACAATATGAATAATATCGTAATAATATGACTTGACGAAAAACAAGACAGAAAGTAGAGCCCTTCTGTTACTGACGAGAAGCCATGGTGCATTTTCAGACCTCGTCTGTGGTGAGCAAATGAATGAAGGGATCGGAGACAACAAAACGTTGCAGTATTATTATGACCAGAATGAGGACGTCTGCCGTCCGTTCTACTACAAAGGGACGGGAGGGAATGAGAACCGCTTTGAATCGGACAGGAAGTGCATCGAGACCTGCTCCCCTAAGGCTGGTGAGCTCTATCCAACTGCAGGTAGGTCAACTGATGTCATATCCGCATGTCAGCCATTTTATTCTGGGCTGATTTTTCAAATGGCTACCGAATGAGGAAGTTGATTCTTCTGCTTTCAGGTTGTATTTGTACCAACCCACCATTGTTTCACCGCAATAAAGTATTTCAATTATACACTCTTCCAACACATAGGAACATAGGTCTTGGTTGTCCTCTGTGTTGATTGGAAATTAGATGTAGACAACCGTTGCTCTTGCTCAGAACATGGCTTCTATTTTGTACATTTAATATTTTCCCACAAAATATTAGTTTCAACGTTTTTTTTATGTGGAGTTTTTTTTGTATTTCTTACACTCTTGGCACTGGAGGCCCTCGATTTGAAAGTTGGAAGTGTTGAGACGTCATGGCAAGAAGGCTTAATTGATTGGCCACGCAATTTCACTCTTCATAGTTGATTGACTGGCTTCATATGATACTGCATGTTACATCAGTGATTTCAGTGACACACACACAGACAATATCTCAGAGACAAATCTCAAAGTATGAGAATGACATTTGGAATTTCACAAGCATTCATTATGACATAATTGTTGATTGCTTTCTGCTAAAGCTTTGCTTTATACATACATCTAGAAACATTTATAATGATATTCATTATTTACCATACCATAGTAGGCCCTATAGGTACAGTAATAACCAGACTGTTTACAGTCATAACATGCTCAAACTGTTATCAGAGCCTCCGATACTGATAGTTCATATCTACTATTAAAACACATAATTAATTATTTCCGGATGTTACCAATGTTGTCCCTGCTTTGGTTTTGGTGTGAGTCAGACCATCTGATTTTAAAAGTACAATAATTAGAATTGACACTGAAGTCTCTCCTCTCTCTCCCTCTCTTCCCCCCTCTCGCTCTCCCTCTATTCTCTCTCTCTGTCTCTGCCTCTTTTCTTTCTTTCTCGGTCTGTCTGTCTCTCCCTCTGTCTGTCTGTTTACCCCCCCCCCCCCCCCCCTCTCTCACACACACAGAGGAAGTGTGTAATCTTCCAGTAAACTATGGCAGCTGCTTTGCCTTGTTACTCAAGTACTACTATGACACAACGGAGGGAAACTGCCGGCTCTTCCACTACGGTGGCTGCCAAGGCAACGGCAACCGTTTCGACACCAGAGAGGACTGCCAGACGACCTGCATGGGTGTGTTCATCCAACCCTTTCACCTATCTTGGAATTCCATCTCGGAATTCTTGAACTACATGTATGAATAACTAGAAGACTGAACTTATTGCAGACCTAACAATCTCCCCGCTTTGCCATTACCTTCACATACAACATTTTACTGGGTAGATGTAAAAACAATTGTCGCATTGTCAGTCTCAACAGACCCAGGCTATAAATCCACATAGTGGCGCTAGAGGAAAGGTCACAGGGTCACCAACATCAACAGGTTTCTAGACGTCATGAATATTCATAGCAAATGTTGTGGCAGGCATTTTCTGTCCTCAAAAAGCATTACCTGGGAAAAATATTTTCAGGGCGGCTGAGTAGTGTAGAAGTCTAAGCACTCGCCTACTACCCACAGAGACCTGGTGTTCAAATCCCGGTGTCATCGGCACCTCTGGTTTGGTACAAACACAATTGGCAGTGTTTGCGGGTGGGAAGCCGGTGAGGGTATAAGTAATTTGCAATAGCGACTCCTACTGGCCCGCTGTGCGCCTATTCAGTAGGGAGGGGATCTGGGGGAGATGTCATGAACCTCTGTTCACGTTATGCTCTCCCAGTGAAACTCCTAGCTGTCCAGTGAAAATAAGTGGCTTGACAACTCCACATGTATCGGAGGAGGCAGGTGGTAGTCTACACCCTCCTCAGACCGACAGAGAAGGCAGGTGATAGTCTACACCCTCCCCAGACCGACAGAGGAGACATGTGGTAGTCTACACCCTCCCCAGACCAACAGAGAAGGCATGTGGTAGTCTACACCCTCCCCAGACCAACAGTAGGGCAGCGTAACAACCTGGGGGGAATTGACACAACGACTAATAAATTGGGGGATGGGAGAAAAGGTAAAAAGGCAAAAAATAAATAAAAAGGTTTTCAAACTCCTGCTCTAATCCCTTGTAGGGGAACAACATTGTCTTGACCTTGTGACCTTTCAGCGCCATATGGAAGGAGAGTAGAAAACAGCTCAGAACTCTGACTGAAAACTTGTTTGTTTGATACAACAGCCTTTGGTCAAACACCTTTGTGTGTTTTGTGCTTGTGAGACATTTTCTTTCTGTCCACTAGAGGTCCTCCTGTCACCACTTCAGTGTGTGTTTGTGTGTTTACAGCCAGATCAGGCAGGTTTGCAGGGGCAGAGATACCCAACCCAGACGAGGCCTCTACTAGTGCCGGTATGTGTGTAAAGTGTAATACATACAAATACGTAATGTCCAAGTAATGTATATATGGTTAATTATTCATTATACGGTATATGATTTATATATCGTGGTACAATGTATTTATATATGTTTAATGATTTATAAATCATGCAGTGTATTTGTAATCTTTACAGTCTAACCTTTTCAAGTGAATAAGATGATCTTTGTATCAGGGTTCTGCTCAATTCACTTTCAATTCAGTAAATTTAAAATGTAAATTGCAGCTACAATTCACATACTTAGTTAGTAGTGCATTCATTCTCCATACTTATTCAAATATATTTTTTTTAAGAAAATCTGATTTTAGGTCTAGACCTCTGTTACATACTGTATATTCTTGAAAACCTTTTGCAATTTTCTGAACTCATATCTAATTTAAAAAAAAATTACTTGCTCTCGCAGCTATAAAATGCGGAGTCGATTTCCAGGTTTGGCTGTGATATACTATAATACTGTCAGCCCTTTCACCAAGAGCTCATTCCATAGAGAGTAAGGTCACTTTCACACCTGAGCTCTTTGTCTCAGCTCCGACTGAGTATTGGGGCTTTAAATGTGATTGGGTTATCAGAACCTTTTCTTTGTTTTCAAGAGCCACTGCCGGATTTGATTGAATAAAAGTTAATTGAACCAGATTATTTTCCATTTACAGATCAAACTCTTCAAGAATATATGTGAATGTGCTATACATTCATATGGTAAAAAAAACCCAAAAAAGAATCACGGATTGGAGCTTTAATGTTTGACTTTAGATTTTTAGATTTTTAATTTAATTAATGTGTTTGTGTTGTTTCTCATGAGTGGCTGTGATGATTCTGGGTGTAGTAGTCTTCGTTAATGAATGCGTTTGTGCTGTTTCTCAGGAGTGGCTGTGATGATTCTGGGAGTTGTAGTCTTCGTTAATGAATGTGTTTGTGCTGTTTCTCAGGAGTGGTTGTGGGGATTCTGGGAGCTGTAGTCTTTGCTGGGGCAGTGATCATGGCCTTATTAATGTTTCTTAAGCAAAGGTAAGGAAACTACTCTAAAACGTAACTTTACCAAAACTCATTGAACAAGGTTAAATTACATCTTAACTACTGTCAAAGGTTTATCAAACTAACACTGTTCACCCACATCCAAACGTGTGTGTGTGTGTGTGCGTGTGTGTGTGTGTGTGTGTGTGTGTGTGTGTGTGTGTGTGTGTGTGTGTATGTGGCATCTATACTTTCCGTAGCCGCATTTCTGGCAAGACGCTCTCTGATTGGCCGACACCTGTTTCTACACTGGTTAAGCTTAGGCACTCTTTCGAAGTTGGTTAAGGTTAGAGTTTGTCTTAGAGCGTGACGGCAAGTTCTTTCGACGGTTAAGCTTAGGCACTCTTTCGAAGTTGGTTAAGGTTAGAGTTTGTCTTAGAGCATGGCGATAGAACGCCAGGTAGTTTGCAGGCTGTTCGACGCGGAAATGGGCAAAGACACAGCTCGTCACGCGATTGGGCAACAGTGGCCAATCGGAGAGCGTCTGCCAGAAATGCGGCTACGGAAAGTATAGACGCGTGTGTGTGACACTTTGGAATGGCTGAAGGGAGTCTTAAAGGAACACACCAACATTATGGGAAATTTGCGTACCGTCTTCTCCATACGATAAGTCAGACAAAAAAAATATTTTAATCTAATATTTTTAATTAATTTCCTCTCTGCGTTCAGTAGAAAGCTATCCGGCTACAAGCTAGCCTAGCTTAGCACAAATTAATAGAAGTGGATACGGACCACTAGCCTAGCTGAAAACTGGGAGAGGTGTTTTTGGCCAACAGCTAGGCTTATGAGTTTTAGCTATGCTAGCTGGTCCATATATAACTTGGAGTGTGAATGTGATATACAGATGCTCATATCAACACTGGTTGCACGCACGCTAATGACGCCACGTGCACGCACGCTCCCAGGCATAAATGTTCCCTCGCATAAGGACAGACTAAAAAACAGTGCCTAATTGCCTCTACGAATGGAATGTAACACCTGACGACCGGCACTATTGATATGCAAAGTAGCCAGATGGGTACTGCGAGTTGGCGCATCAGTCGAGTGCAGCGCATTCCTGTGTGCACGCGCGTGCACATCCGTGCGTGTGCGTGCACGCGCTTCTGCTCACAAAACTTTGGTTGCACGGAGTGCAACCTCGTCCCATGAGCAACGCATCACTAGAAAGTACTCAACCTTTTCTATGAGTGAACACTAATTTACCCTCCGTTTAATACCGTTTGAAGACATTGTTCCTCTGAGAATTGAAAATGGACTTATGGCTCTGCGTCTGAGGTACTCAATTGACTGAGCCTGAGACATAAAAACATGTCTTTTCAACTTGTATTTTCAAGCTTTTTGCATTGGCATTTTGTTGTTGTTGAATCAACCAAATAGCAGATAGTGAATATTAAATATCCAGTTTACTCTGGATTCTGATTCACTCTGATCCTATTCTTACTTAGTTGATTGAACTAAAGAAAAGCTAATGCAAAAGGTTATGAAAATACTAGGGCTGTCAAAGTTAATGCTTTAACTTTGGAGATTCATTTAAATTATTTAACGTTCTGAACTTTCAGCAGTATCTTTGCTTGTTCTTTTTTTGCATTGACTCATGCACCTTTTTGAAAATCATCTGACATGAAGATGGAACACATTTTTGTTGTTAATATGATTTATATTACAGGTAGTTCATACAAGACATTATCGTTCTCTAAACCAATCTGCACTTTAACATAGGCCTGGGTTGTTTTTATTTCTGTTAGCGCCACGGATATAAGAAAGAGGTCTAGCTGAGTCAATGTTGATGGTTTTGTTGAACATTTGTATTTCACAGGAGAGAAACTGTATTCAAAGAAAGCTATTAAAATAGTCTTTGAATCTAAATCTGCTTTCTTTGTGCTGATTTTAAATTAATTCCATGATTTTACTTAAGTAAATATCTGTTACAAGCTTCGGTCTTAAGTAGAAAAATGCGATTTTTTTATCTAGATTAATTACAGAAAATTGTGAGATTAATTAGTTTTATTTTTTTTTTAAATCTATTGACAGCATTAGAAAATACAAGTTGAGGCAACTTGTGATTTTATACAGTGTAGGTTGAAAATAACTGCATTCATCCTCTTTTTTTATTGTAATACGATTTTAATTAAACAGACTACAAAATCAAGTTCAACTTTGAACTATGAACCAGAACCCCCCACTCCCACCAACATGTTTTTTTTGTTGTTATTAAAAATATTACATCTCATGAGGCCCACTATCTTTTCAGAAAGGATAACAAAGCCAGCAGGAAAGGGAGGCCCCAGGAGGAGACGCCAGCCATGGAGATGCACTAGTGGGAACAGTGTTGTGGAGACGGCCATTTTAAGCCACCTCAGACGGGTCTTTTTGAGTTGTTTTTGATTTCCCTACTTTTGTACTGTTTTCTTTTTTGTTTTTTTTACTTTTGTAAGTGTTTGAAATGTGTTTTCTGTAGGCGCTACACGGTGTACAGAACATTCTTCCATCAGAGGAAACATAGTTCATAATTTGTTAAAGGAACACGGCAACATTATGAGAAACACGCTTACCGTCTTCTCCAGAGTCAGACAAGATAGATAGATACTCAGTAATTGGTATCCATCTTCTTGTCTGACTCTGGAGAAGACGATAAAGATAACGTTTTTGTGCAGCCAATTTGAACAACAGGCATCATTTGTTGCATTCTGTCAGTGCAGTGCAATAGATTTTCAAGTGGTTTGTAGAGTGGTTTAGACAGTGACACTGTGCCCAGGAAATATGTAATACTTTGATCTGATCATGCTGATCATATGAATAAGGTTCCCTCAAGCATTAGAATACAGAGAGTATTTAGTGCTCTTTTTCAACCCCCCCCCCCCCCCCCCATCAACTCAACTATGCACAACCATATGTGTGTATCAACTCTCTTTTAGACATTCATATTTTGCTCAGTGATTCATAACTTGCCCTTATTTCAACACAATAAATGATTTTTTTGGAGATGTGTTGTCATTCTCTAGTTGATTGACTGAGCTTTAGATACAAGAATGTCACTAGAAAACGCCAAAACCAATAGATTTCTTTCTGTAGACTGTAGTAGAGGGTCAAGCATGTTCACAGCAAATTGTATGTCAATCCAACTTTTCAGTTTGGCCTGATGGTGGTGCTAGAGAAAAGTGAAAACCAATAGGTTTCTCCCTCTAGGAGAAGAAGGAATAACCTTCAGCTTCAGAGTCAGTTGCTATGAGTTGGAGGGCATTCCAGGAAGTTGTTGGAAGCATCAAAGGAAAAAGCAGTTTTTCCTAGTTCAGAGCAAACTTGAGGAATGCTATGAACCAACTAGTCATTTGAATGTGTAAGATAGGTTCCAATATTCCATTCCAACAGTGTTGTGATGTAAGGGGGAAGTTTACCAATAAAGGCTTTAAAAATAAACAAATACCAATGATAGTTATGCCTTTCAACCAGAGAAGGCCATCCAAACTTTTCATAAAGGACACAATGGTGGGTATCGTTACGTATCTGTCACCAGTAATAAATCGGAGGGCAGAATGATAGACAGAGTCCAGCGGTTTAAGAGTTGAAGCCCCAACATGCCTATTAATCAACACTATAGTCCAAAATTGATAAGAAAACGGCTTCAACAATCCTCTTTCTAATCATGGGAAAGCTGGATTTATTTCTGTACAGGAAGCCAATTTTCTGTTGCAGCCTGGAAGCAAGAATATCCAGATGGAACTTAAACGAAAATGTCTCATCGAGCCACAAGCCAAGATATTTGTACTCCGTGACTCTCTCAATGTTATAAGTCCTTATGGTAGATACATGTACTTCATCATAATCAACATTTCTGGCTCTAGAGAACCACATACATTTTGTTTTACATTTAGCATTGATAAAAAAAAAACATCCTGAAGAATATTAAAAGAAAGCTGCAAGTTCTTAATGGCCAACTGAACAGTGTGAGGGATACAGTACAAAATAGTATTGTCCGCATACAAATTGACATGACAGTCATTCAAAGAAGAAACTATCATTAATATAAATAGTAAAAAGGACAGGACCCAGCACTGAACCTTGCGGCACACCTTTAGTTGTGGACAAGAACTCAGATTGAGCAAGGCCAGATTTAACACACTGACGTTGACTCTAGAAGATGGATACAGTAACCCTGAAATTAATCACATGCACCATATGGCACCATCCATGCCAATACTAGATTACCTTTTTGAAAGCAGGTGATGATCAACTGTATCAAAGGCTTTGGACAGATCTATAAAGAGAGCAGCACAGTGTTTCCTCTTATCTAAAGCCAAAATTATATCATTAGTAATCAATGTGGTGGCTGAAATTGTGCTGTGATTGGCTCTGTATCCAGATTGGATTTAGTCTTGAGTTATTTGAGCGAAAAAACTTGTTTACCAAGGTCTCAAGACCTTTTGCCAAGCAAAGTAGCCTTGAAATAGGATGATAGTTGTCCAAATGATCCCTATCACCTCCTTTGTGCATGGGAATCACCCTGGCAGATTTCCAAACTAGGAGGATTGATCGATTGATTGATTGATTGATTGATTGATTGAATAGTTTATTGATTTAGAATGGAAAATCACACATATACATTTGATCACAATATGAAACGGGTAGGGCGGTTAGGTGGCCGAGCGGAGATTGCGTTCGTCACCAGCCCCGGAGCTGAGCTGGATTTGCCTGTTCGAATCCAGCTCACAGCTCCGGGGTTGTCACCAGCTTGGCTGGCCGTCTGCACTGATACAATTGGCTGTATCAGAGGGTGGGAGAAGCTGGCGGGGTGGGTCCGGGTCGTTGTAAACAGCGACTCCTACAGTTCGGTCGGGGCGCCTGCTAAGCGCGGATTGGACGTGAGGGGGATAGTGTGGTCCTCCCACACGCTACGCCCTCTCAATGAGAATCCGCGCTGCCAGGTGAAAAGAAGCGGTGATTGGCTGGACGTGTGTCGGAGGAAGCACGTGGTAGCCTCCACTCTCCCAGATGATCTGACTGTGGGGGGTAAGTGCGCAGCGACCAGGAAGGGACTGGGAATTGGCATACGACTAACATTGGGATGGGAGAAAATCGGAGGAAAATGGAGGGGGAAAAAGACCAATAAAAAAAAAAAAAACAATATGAAACGGGTATACATTTCTCCATTTACCAATAGGGTTCAATAAACACAATAAAGCCATAAGCTTGTTTCCATTGTGGTCCTTCATCATTGGTGTCAGTGGCCACTGCCACCAAGCCTCTTCAACTCATTCAAAACGCAGCGGCCCGCCTGATCTCAAACCTACCGAAGTCGGCCCATGTCACCCCACTTCTTAGGGACCTGCACTGGCTCCCCATTGCTGCACGTATCCGCTTCAAGGCCCTCGACCTAGCATACCGTGCGGCAAAGGGAACCGCTCCCGCCTACCTCCGGTCAATGGTCTCTAACTACACACCCTCAAGACCCCTACGCTCTGCATCTTCTGGCCGCCTCAGACCTACTCCTATCCAAACTCCCGGAGGGTCATCAAAGAGAAACCGCCTATTCTCAGTCCTTGCCCCACAATGGTGGAATGAACTACCCATCCCAGTTAGGACAGCCGAATCCCGTCCAATCTTTCGCCGTCGACTAAAGACTCACTTCTTCAACCATTATCTGAAATGATAAAAAAAAAAAAAAATCTAACCCTGACTAACCTTACTGTCATGCACTTGTCCTAATAAACTAACCTACACTGTAACACGCAACACTTTGATACACATTGTTACTCAGCTGATAGAGTTGTACCCTTCTTGCTGTCTTGTTGTACAGAACTTGTAAGTCGCTTTGGATAAAAGCGTCAGCTAAATGACTAAATGTAAATGTAAAATGTAATGTACTGGTGTGTGGACGTGGGTGTTTGTAGTGTCTGTATGTCAGGATGTGTGGTATAAAAACAAAAAAATACATACAATAATATTCCATTTTATAGACAATAAAAGAATAAAAAAGGAATAACACATATTAAAAACCCTTTGTTCACTACTCCCAGCTTCTGCTACGTATGATCCACCTCTTTATAGCTAATTTAAAAGTGGAGAAGGGGCTTATGGGCTTCAACTCCATTGGTAGGCTATTCCATTGTACTGCTGCTGAATATAGGAATGAGTTTTGGCCTATTTTTCTATTGCATCTCACTGGGATGATGTCTGTAGGGCTCCCCCTGGTGGCGTGTCCATATACATCCCTTACCATGTTAAAATATCCTCTTTATTGACGGACAGTATTCCAGAGTATCCTGTGTGTCATGTTGAGTTTTATTTGAGAGACCCTCTCCTCAACCCTGAGCCATTTGAGGCTGTTAAAATGTGTCTGTGTAAGGTGAGTCCTGGGATGGAGTTTTAAAATCATTCTAACTCATTTGTTCTGAGCTGTCTGTAGCCTATACCTTTCAGTGCTACTGTAATGCCAGTGTACCAGGAGGTGCATGCATAGTCATAATGACATTGGATCAGTGCCCCTGACCTGTTAATATATGTGGACACTCTACAGAGAAATTGTATTCTCTGGTTGATCTTTGTGACCACTTTTTGTGCCATGCTCACCCCTGATAAGGTGTTGTCCAAAATACACCCTAAGTATGAGGAAAACACCCCATGGCAATGGAGAGATTAAAAATATATGTTAACTGTTGAGTAATAACTGGGGCAGCCAGTTTTATAAAAAAAAAAAGTTATTGTCTAAATTGTCCTCTCCAATACAACACACTTAGAATCAATACATTGCAAGGCACCAGTACACCAATAAGTGAAAAGGGCTGAAAGGAGAAATGACAGACAGACAGGTCATGAACAATCAGTAACAGCATCAACAAGAGGGGGCCCTGTATAGTTTCTATCAAATAAATGAAGTGCCTGTTAAAGGCAAGACTCCTTTTGTTCTGATCAGAGATCACACACACACATGTGTAGGTCTGGAATTAGTGGTTTTGTTTTTGTTTACTACTGTACTTTCCAGAATTTTGCTGGGTTTTAATAAGAGCTAGTAATTAAGTCTAGTTATACAACGGCATGCACATTTCTCAATTCTGATTGACTGAAACAGTCCATTTACACGTATGTATCCTTCACAATCCACGCTCCTGGTCCCAGGACCCGCCCACAACCGAATCACATCACTCCGCCGGATCACTCCGTCGGAAAAAACAAGATGGCGGACAATAATCTTTAACAAATGGATATGTTGATAGCGTCATAACGACTAAATATAAAGCGATTCTGTCACGGCGAATGTCTTAGTCCTTTAAACAATGTTGGATGATGTAATTGATGGGTCATGAGTCATTGTAGAACAAAATAAAAATCGCGCGAATTGGTATCTATCAATCTTCTTGACTCTGGAGAAGATGGTAAGCGCATTTCCCACAATGTGGGCTGTTCCATTAATCAAAACACAAGCCCCCACTGCAGTAAACTAATTGGGCCTTTTCTAACTTGACAACAAAACATAAACATTTTAAATTGGCCCAAGTTTACTTCCTCTTTGCTAGTAGCCTATTGTACAATAGCTGAAAGGAAGTACACAGGGCCTGAGCTGTTCCCCTGACAACGGAATACTTCAGGAAAATTCTCATAAAAGGATTTGTTATTCTCAAATCAATTGACTCGTGACACAAGTATTCTATTGATTGTGTAGATACAGTGGTTCTCAACCTTTTTTGGGTCAACGCCCCCGTCTGACGTCCAGGTCCCATAACGTCCCCCCTCAACCCCCGGCCCTACACCTAATGGGAATTACATTTTTGGCTCTCAATGTTGATGCTTATGATTATTTTCTGTTTATCATGGGTATATATGAAATACTCAGCCATTAATGTTTTTATTTGGCTCAGTGTTGTGTCAAATGAAGACTTCTAACAATGGGTCTAATAACATTTTCATTATTTTTTCTTGATTTAGATTTTGACTCTACTTTTTACTACCAAGTGTGTATAAATTAAATATTACAAAAGTAAACCTTTTCTTTGCTAAAAAGAAAGTGACACTTTCCCTGTTTCTGAAGTAGGGGTTTGGATTTTGATTGTGCATGTAGGCTCCTCCCAGTCAAGTTGCTGTCCTGATATTAAAACAATGATAATAAATTAAACAACTTAGAGCCCCTTTTGAGCATCTCAACGCCCTCCTTTCAACAATTCTGCACTCAGCTCCTCTCTGAACGGCCCCTGGGGGGGTGGCACCGCCTCTGTTGAGAAACCCTATAGTATACTATAAAAGGTTCCACTGGTATTCTGTTGCTAGGGGAACCGTTTGGACCCAAATGTATGTCCTGTCATTAGCAAACATTGCAACAGGAAATAAACTTGGGTCTGTTTAGAATGTTATTCTTGTCACTTTGAAACCTAAAGCTAAACTTGGAATGGTACAGCATTTTATAGCTGTGATAGCATTGTAAAATATGTGTACATTTTGGAGTAAACCTAAATCTTTTCAAAGAACACAGTGTATATACACCCAAAACATAGGTGGTGAAAAAAATCTAGACATTGTTATTCTCTCTCTCTCTCTCTCTCTCTCTCTCTCTCTCTCTCTCTCTCTCTCTCTCTCTCTCTCTCTCTCTCTCTCTCTCTCTCTCTCTCTCTCTCTCTCTCTCTCTCTCTCTCCCTCTCCTCGTGGAGAGGAACGGGTTAAGTGGTTGTGACAGCACAGGGGGAGGGGAAAGGGAGCTCTCTCTCTCTTAACTTCTGTCCCCCTGGAGGAGAACAAGTAGTGATTCTTGCCGCAGCCTGTGAGCACCGGTCTCTGCACCGTCCGTGTCTGTCAGTCACCCGCAGCGTTCACAGGCAAACCGAGTTGTAGTGGATTTATAGAGGTCATTGTGGACAATAGAGGACTTTTAATTAAAGTAAGAATATTTAAGAAAGCAATGGAGGAAGTCCTCCAGGAAGATTTGGCTACCTTGTCCGATTTGGATGAAAATAGTTTGTTGGAGTCCCTGAGTCAACGTTTCAACAGAGATGTCATCTATGTAAGTGAAAGTTCATCATTGATGCAATGACATGCAAATGGTTATATCCAGTGTTTCATTGTATCCGCATTCATTCAGAGCCCGTCCAAAAGGCATCGCAGTGTGCAAGTCGCGTCTCTCTCTCTCTCTCTCTCTCTCTCTCTCTCTCTCTCTCTCTCTCTCTCTCTCTCTGATTTTGCTGTCAGTCCCTTACGTTTGCAGGACCACGTCACCGACACAACTCACTGCCAGTTATTTCCCCAACTCTATGGAACAATTATTAAAAGGCTGTTATTGTAACAGAGTATAGCCTGGTACAGCATATACAATTTCGTTATTATGCCAAAACTGAGTCAGCGAGACAGTTCATGCCTGATGATCCATGTTGATAGAAAACTACTTTACAGTAATGAGAGCTGAAAAAAACACTTATTTAAAATAAGCTACGTCAATTTAGTAATGGCCTAATAATAATAATAATAGGTATGGCGATGTTACCTCAACAAGGCCATTGTTTTGCGTGTTTAATGTAATGTATGCGAGTTTCTCAATTGCAGCTCAGTCTTTGCTCTAAATGTAACTTAATTTTGTCATTCTTAAACATCATTATTTGTTTCTGAGTTTGTAAACCGGTTCGTCAGCAAATGTTTCTTCTCTCGTCGTGGTACATTCAGTCATTATGATGACAGTCACCGACTCACTGCACGTGATTGAATGAATCAAACTTAAATAATCCCCTGCTGTCTTTCTTCTTCTAGACTTACATCGGAGACATCCTGGTGGCCATGAATCCGTTTAAATACCTGCCTCTCTATGAGAAAGAGGTAAGTAACTCCCGTAAGACAAGGTGAGCTCAGCAGGCAAGGATTCTTTGTGTGGTATCTGCTGCCGTGGCTTGTTGTTGTTGGCACAATAACAGGGTGGGTTGATTGATTGATTGATAACTTTATTAACAGATTGCAGAATGGGTACAATACATTACAGCTCAATACATACAATTGTTATGGGGATGCAGACCAGAGAAATACTTTCGTCTTGTTTACATATGTTTTGATGTCTTGTTTACAATATGAATTGAAAATGGGGGACCCTGATGTAAACAAGACAAACGTCTTTCTCTGGTCTGCATCCCTTTAACAATTGTATGTATTGAGCTGTACTGTATTGTACCCATTCTGCAATCTGTTAAATAAAGTTTTCATTCATTCATTCATTCATTCATTCATTCATTCACATCAGGGTCCCCCATTTGGTTGGCTACTCAACACCAAAGGCTGTGTATCAAAGGAATCTCTGCTGCATGCATGGCTGTCTGCTTTTTTGTCTGTCTTTGGCATATCTCCAGAACCGTTCATCCGATCGGCTTCACGCTCGGTGGGTGTATTGCTGAGGAGTGTAGCGTCGTTGGTGCCATTTTGGCCAGATGGTGGAGCTATAACAAAAAACATTTTACGTTTTGGCCTGTAACTTTTGAAACATAACTCCCAGAACCAAATTTTATTTGACCTACTTCTACATATTTTGAGCAATCGTCACCAAATCTGGTACAGAGCATCTCTGGAAGAAGATGGAAAAAAATTACCTTTTTAGTTTTGCTATAGCTGTAATATCTCCTGAACTCTTTGTGCTATTGAAACCACATGTGTTGATACGATGTCGTGAATAGTCATAATGCTTCTGTCTGTCCTTCGCATATCTCGAGAACTGTTCACCCGGTCGACTTCACACTTGGTGAGTGTATTGTTGAGGGGCCAAGAGAGTGTCCTGTCGAATGTGAAGTTCATTCGATGTGTGGTTCTTGAGAATGCTGCAAGCAGCACTTCAGAGGACCAAGCAATCGGCCAATGTTCCCAACAGCCACGTTTTGAATGGGCACTGCACTACTAGTTTATCAAACTTATCTAAGAGTACTGGTTTAGGATCACACTGCTCTAGTCACATGGCCATACACCTCACTGTGACTGGTCTCAGATCAGCACTCCTCCTGAAGCACTCCTCCTGATTTTGAGATACTTGTAAATACAAGTCCAGATGTGCACAAGGTGGAATCCCAGTGTTGCCTGATCTTTGACTGCTGATGTTCACCTTTAATATGTTGATAAATTGTTGTTGAACAATAATGCTGCACTTATAGACCTGTTCGCTGTATGTATACGTCAGACTCAGTGTGTGCTCGCATCACAGGGGCAAAAAGGAACGTAATCCTGGTCAGAACAACAGGGCAGACTACAATATATTTGCATTTGTTAGCCATGATAGCGATCTAAACAATCAATCCATGCCAAAGCTAGATATGTGAAAGACTCACACTCACAGCCATGTTGATTTGGCAAAAAAAAAAAGTAGTTTGAAACAACTTTTAGTCAGGGGAGTGCCATGGTTTCTCCATAGAGCTCTGTATGTTTGTAAAAAGCGAACAGGTCTATAGGTATACAAACTTAAAGGTGCTACAGATAACATTAGGCCACTAGATGTTGCACTGTCATTTATCCAATCCGGTGCATTCCGTGTGGAGAAGTGGGAAGTAGGGAGGGGATACATGCATGCAATATGTAAACAACATTAATTTTGGACCCGCCAAACTATTTAATAATATAATTTTTGGCGTATTGGCCTAAAATTGATTCTTCATTCTGACACGTCACGTGTGTGTGTGTGTGTGTGTGTGTGTGTGTGTGTGTGTGCAGGTGTCGGAAAGATACAAGTGCCACGAGAAAAGGTCTCTCCCTCCTCATATATATGCGGTGGCCGACAGAGCCTACCAGTCCATGCTGGGCAGACTGGCCACAGGACCCAGGAACCAGTGCATCGTCATCAGGTCGGTCCCACTGAAGTCTATGCTATGGGTTCCTCTCTTCTTTTTATAAGTAGCTGACCCCATAATGGGGGGACGACCCCAGCGTTCGTGGAGTACGTGGAGGTTGTGTGTTCACATCGTGCCCAACTATAACAAACATAATCGACTATGATGTGTCATCGCTCAGGGGAACATAATCCAGCTGTTGTTTTGTGGCTGGTGAATTGACTGTAGAGATGGAGCGCAATGAGTCACACTCTGAAAAGCACCCCCTCTGGAGGGCAAAGAATCGGTGCTGTAATATACAACCACGGGGGGAACCTAACACAATGCCTGTAGCTAGTTAAAAACATGAAATATCAGCATGGCTGATTATTGTAGTACCCTGCCTCTAGAGAAAGGTATATTGACACACATTGGCAAGTATTGAGTGTCAGGGTCCCAACCTTTTTCTGTTGTTTCCTAGCTGACTGAAATGACAAGGAGGCACACAATACAAAATCAATGGAGAGCAATGGAACGTGTTCTCCACTGGTGTGGGCAGGACCTACACACACAGTGGCCACTCTGGGAACAGGGTGGAAAGGAATCCCAACCTGACCATGACATAAGAGCAACATTTATTTGAATTTGAATTGAATATCATTACATTAAATTACAGTGGCTCAGGAGGTAGAGCGTCTGGTAATCGGAAGGTTCCCGGTTCGATTCCTTCTCCTCCCGGCAGCATGTCCAAAATGTCCTTGAGCAAGACACTTAACCCCTTATTGCTCCTGATGAGCAGGTTGGCACCTTGCATGGTTGCCTCCGCCGTCTGTGTGTGAATGGGTGAATGTGAGGCATAAGTTGTAATGCGCTTTGGATAAAAGCGCTATTTAAATGTAGTCCATCTACATTTTACATTCAGTCATTTCAGTCTGATTAGGAATGTTTCCAGGCACTTTATTTTCAGGAGGCCCCAAAGGCAAACACGTTGTTTAGGGTCAGATGTATAGACCCATACATAGTCGGCCCACTAAACCACTGCTCACTGAAACCTTTGATTGCCTTTGATTGTTTGTTCTTGGCATAGACTTGTTATGGTTCACTGCGCTCCACAACCAGGTGGCCCACTTCCCCAAATGCAGCAGCAAAAAAGAAAAAGCCACAACCGACATTTTAAAGCAGAAAAGCAGCAGAACATTTGCTTAGAAAATATAAGAATATTGTGGAAAGACCTAATGGAAAAGAAAGGCTAGACACAACATTTGTGTTTGTGCTTTTTCTAATGATGCACTTGATGTTCAGATTAACTTGTTTCAAGACACTTCTCAAAATTAACTGCAGTGAGACCGACAACGCCACTGTTTCAAACTTTCAATGTGATCTCTCTTGTTTTGAGAAACACCTTGAAATGATCACAACACTGTTTCAATGTGATCTCTCTTGTTTTGAGAAACACCTTGAAATGATCACAACACTGTTTCAATGTGATCTCTCTTGTTTTGAGAAACACCTCAAAATTATCACGCCACTGGTTTCAAGGTGATCTCTTGTTTTGATAAACACCTTGAATGATCATGCCACTGGTTTCAAGGTGATCTCTCTTGTTTTGAGAAATCAAATAAAATGTATTTGTAAGGCCCGACAACACACGTTAATGTCCCCATGGGCCGGACACGTCTTCTTTAAACAAGTCAAGAAGAAACATCACAATAAATCAAGAACACAAAAATACCATAAAGTCCAACATTTTTTAAATAAATAAAATAAATGCAACACTCCCAGACATACCCCACGCGAAGGTAAGGAAAAACTCACTATGAATCAAGAGGTTTATTTGTCACATACATACCAGGGCATACAGTGAAATGCGGGTGGTCATGCCCGCATCGATTGTGCAAAATACAATAATAAAAATTAGGGCTGTCAGTTTATCGCGTTAATTAGATTAATTAATTACACAGCAAATTATCGCGTTATGAAAATTAACTCAAAATTAATTTTTATTTTATAATTTTTGTTTTGTATCTCATTCATTCCATAAGTACGTAGAATACACATTTACAGACTTTTTTTTAATATGGTCCATTTGCATGTTCTTGGTATCTGATTCTAGGGACCTCTATGCATCTCAGGGAATGTATTCCCAGTGTCAGAAATACTGTGGGCTAGATCCACAAAGAATGGATTGCACGGTGCAAGTTGCACCCTTACTTACAATTCATTATGAATTAAAAATGGGGGACCCTGATGTAAACAAGACGAAAGTCTTTCTCTGGTCTGCATCCCCTTAACAATTGTGTGTATTGAGCCGTACTGTATTGTACCCATTCTGCAATCTGTTAATAAAGTTTTCATTCAATCAATCAATCTGCGTGGTGATTGATTGAATGAGAATTTTATTTTGAGTAAATTGTAATGAACCAAATGAGAATATCTTCTGTCCGTGGTCTGGCAACGTGGTTTAGAGTTCATTGCTGGGTTAAGTAATTCTATTCTATTCACATAATATATGTGTCATGTATCTCAGAGGTCCACCATAAAAAACCTCTGAGTCATTTTCTATTCCTCCCTCTCATTTAATGCACATGTAAAAAATTTCACCAAAATTGCCTTCTTCCATCTTCGTAATATTGCAAAAATTCACCCCATTTTAACTCTGGCTGATGCTGAAACCCTAATACATGCTTTTGTCTCATCACGTCTGGACTACTGTAATGCCCTTTTTTCAGGCCTACCTAATTCAAGCATCAAAAATCTTCAACTCGTGCAAAATGCGGCTGCACGGATACTAACTAAAATTTGATCATATCACACCAGTTTTGTCTGCCTTACACTGGCTTCCTATTCAAGCCAGATCTGACTTTAAAGTGTTACTCCTCACCTAAATATTTTTTTATAGATTTAAATGGAGATTAAAATTTTTTATTTGAAATCTCTCGATACTCGCCCGCTCGTGCTCTGCGCTCACAAAATGCGGGGCTACTATCGATTCCTAGGGTTAAAAAGAAATACGCCGAGAGGCGGTTAGGTGGCCGAGCGGAGATTGCGTTCGTCACCAACCCAGCTCACAGCTCCGGGGTTGTCACCAGCTTGGCTGGCCGTCTGCACTAATACAATTGGCTGTATTAGAGGGTGGGAGAAGCTGGCGGGGTGGGTCCGGGTCGTTGTAAACAGCTGTAGTAGCCCCGCATTTTGTGAGCGCAGAGCACGAGCGGGCGAGTATCGAGAGATTTCAAATAAAAAATTTTAATCTCCATTTAAATCTATAAAAAAATATTTAGGTGAGGAGTAACACTTTAAAGTCAGATCTGGCTTGAATAGGAAGCCAGTGTAAGGCAGACAAAACTGGTGTGATATGATCAAATTTTAGTTAGTATCCGTGCAGCCGCATTTTGCACGAGTTGAAGATTTTTGATGCTTGAATTAGGTAGGCCTGAAAAAAGGGCATTACAGTAGTCCAGACGTGATGAGACAAAAGCATGTATTAGGGTTTCAGCATCAGCCAGAGTTAAAATGTTTGCAATATTACGAAGATGGAAGAAGGCAATTTTGGTGAAATTTTTTACATGTGCATTAAATGAGAGGGAGGAATAGAAAATTACTCAGAGGTTTTTTATGGTGGACCTCTGAGATACATGACGAGTATCAAAGTTGAGTCCTTGAAATGATCACGCCACTGGTTTCAAGGTGATCTCTCTTGTTTTGAGAAAGTCCTTGAAACGGGCTGAATTGACGGGAAGCAACAGTTATGATTGAAGGATCACCAAAAAAGGGCAGGACTTGAGATAGGTCAAATGACCTCACACAATTTTTTACCTTTTAAAAGAAAAATAAGATTAATATGAAAATAATATATTTAAATTTTATTTATTTAAAATAAATATCCATCTTGTTGACTGCGAAGTGAGCACTGCATCAGCAGAGACGGTGCTTGTTAGGCACCAGATCATCAGCAGGCTTGCGTCAGCACGATCTATACTGGGTCAATAGCTCCTGTGTGTGAGGCGTGGAGGAAACGTGGTTTTCCTTGTGCCTTGTGGCGATGCTCCTTCAGTGTGAAATACAGCACCCATTTATCGCACCACACTGGGGAAGGTTTATCCAGCGCTGTCCCTGAAACGGGGCCCTTTTTTTGTGAAAGAAAGTATTGTTTTCTTTTCTTTCTCTTCTTTTATGGTTTGCCTTCCTTTCTCTTTTAGTCCTTCCATAGAATTTCTTTCATGGCTCCTTTTCCTCTCCTAGATGTGTGTGTGTGTGTGACTGTGTGGTATCCTAGATTTCCATGGTAGCATGAGAAAATAAAACTTCTGGAAATTACATTTCAGTCGTTTTTTTTCCGAGAACCCATGATTACAGTACCACGATAGGAGCAGAGCCTGGTCAGCTAGCATGTGAGTGGAGCATCCGGTATCCATCCCTGAGGTTTACACTGGTGTGTGTGTGTCTGTGTGTCTGTCTGCCCTGAGGGACTGGGCTTACAAGCATAAATCCAGGCCCTACATAAACCTAGTGTAAAACTCGGTTTACGCGAGGTAGCGAGGGCAGCCTCAATACATTCAGCAGAAGGGTTTAGCAGATGTGTGGGTGTCTCTAGCAAACTGAAAGTTTTGTATCATGTAGTGGAACATTTGAAATAGCTGTAATTGTGATTTAAAAAAAGAGAGAAAAAAAAAGCTCAAGCTCAGTCTATTTTGGTACAGAGATACCAGGGGGCATATTATGAAGCTTTATTTCAAAGCTTGCCTATCTGTTCACTGTGGATACAGGAGAGGAAATGTGTGTGTGAATGCAAATAATTCCTAGACAGAAAAGGTGAACCGTTGGGAGAGGGCTCACACAGACTAGTTTCTGATTTCTGATTGGAGGCCTTTTTCAGCACTTCTGCAAACCATTCTCTAAATCTGCCACGTGACTTGACTTTCAATTTGAAGGTCACTCGCTACTAATTTTATTTAAAAATAAATGTGTCCACCCACCCCCCAATGACCTGGGACCTGGCTCCTGGCCAATTCACCCCCTAAACAACATCCATGACCAAACCTGTTCCTAGCCTTTCCACAATGGTGTTTACACCAATTATCAACCAGGCTGACTGAACATGATTAAATGTATTGGACAACTTACCAAGATGGTGGCCCTCGATGATGAGTGAATAATAAGTGCTTTTATTATTGTCCATCAGCCAACCCAATGAACACAGTATGCATGAATGAAGACAGTTGTATAATGCCCCCCCCCCCTCTATCCATTAGTTACATAGTGTTTGACTCTTTGTTATTCTAAGTATAACCCTCCCAGCAGCCCTCGGTGGCCTTTGAATGGGGCCCCCCCCCCCATCACCCCGGGTTACGACGCTGTCACCCATGAATGAGCCAGTCAGCCAGTTAGCCAGTCGGGGGGGGCAGGAGGGACCGACTGAACTGGGGCGATAGTCGCCCGGGGCAACAAAGAAAGAATGTGATTGACGACCTACCGAATGACGAGAGGAGGAGGAGACTAAACGATTTGACTTGCGTAAATTGACACGTACCTTTATAGGACGTAAATATAGATTCCTTTATTTAACAATAGGACTGGGTCAGACGGAAAAAAATGCCATCAGCTGTATATCTCCATAATGACACTGGCCTTTAGCATGACTCATTGAAACCACTAAAGCATGCTATAGAACTGCCCTGGACCCCCACACTCTGGAAAAGTGGATAAGGCCACATTCAATTTGCCCCGAGCCTTATCAGTCCCCTGAGGTGGTCGTCATCGTCCGAGAATTACCCATGTTAACCACCACACATTCCTGATTGTCGCCAGCAATAGCTTATTATCGAGGCGTATTGATACTATGAGTAATGCTAGAACATGCTGTGTTAATATTCTGGATACTAGTAGCTTGTGTCCTGGTCAAGCTCGGAAAGGGGATAATGCATTTACATGCATTTTCCTATAGATAGTTTTACTGTAATTTTTTTGCTAGGGAACAGTTTGGACCCAAGTGTGTTTCCTGTCAACTATTGCGTTAGCAAACATTGCAACAGGAAGTAAAGGTGGGTCCTTTTAGAATGTTGTTGTCTCAGCATTGCCCTGCGGCTTGGGCCGGTCGTCATACTAACTCGTTTGGCTGAGTTAGCGCGGGAGGGAAGTCGTGGGTGGTAATCTGGCGTTGTGGACAGCGACGCCTACAGGTCAGGTCTGGGCGCCTGCGTGCTCAGCGAAAGGCAGGAAATGGTGAAGGCAGCGTGACCTCCCACACGTTACGCTTCACCAATGAGAGTCCTCGCTGCCAGGTGAAAAGAGAGCCGCTGGCTGTCTCCACATGTGTCGGAGGAAGCATGTGGTGGACTTCAGGGTTCCCTTGTACCGACCAGTAGGAGGAACATGCGCACAACAACCAGGTAGGGGAGGGGGGGAATTGGCACAACGACTAAATTGGGATGGGGAGAAAAATTTAAAAATCAGGTGGAGAAAAAGAGGATATATATAAAAAAAAAATGTTGTCAGTTGAAACAGTCTATAAGGGCCACCAATATATGAACCATGAATTAAATATTGCAAGTATTGTATTGAATGTTGGCTACTGTATGCATATTGGCTAGACACCATAACGATCCTAACACAGTACACAGTATAAAGAAAGGAGGAATAGAAGTTATAAAACGCTGTCAGACAGGATCCGTGTTTCAAGGAAGCAACATTTCTATTTTGTGAAAGGGCACATATGGGTCAATGACGTGACGCCTATTTTTTCTGTCCCACTGAATTTTTTGTATTTTAAAATTGGCCTATTGAAAAGTCTTATCCGTCAATGACCCATATATACACACACTCAGCTGGTGTCAATCAGTCAATCACTCCCCACTCACACTGGGATATTGGGATAAGGATGACAGGAGAGCACACTCATGTCAACACCCCCACTTGCTCTCACCTGACCAATCTAAGATGGAGAAGGAAATACAAATAAAAACTTTTTACATTCCATTAGTCAAACAAACAAAGGCTGGCACTGATATGGTTCCTCTCCTGTGTGAAACAAGAACATAAATCATTAAATTATATTATTTACAAACAGTCTTCAGTTGTTCACTGGCATTCTCCTATAACAATTTGAAATAAAGCAAGAAAACTAAATAAATATTTGACCGCTTGGTCACTACTCACACTGATGTGGTTTCTCTCCCAAACATAACCTTTGTGAACGTAGACAATTTGTCCTTAGTTACTGGTTTGGTAAACACATCAGCCACCATTTGATCTGTGGGACAGAATCGCAAACAGATCTGTCCATTTAGTACTGTAGATCTGACTAAATGTCTTCATGGTCAATGGGTGGTGCATAGTATGCATCCATATGTATCAACAGTTGTACCAGGTGTAAACACTCTTGGGTGGTTGCAGCTAATGTCATGTACTCTGCTTCACATGTGGACAATGCCACCGTTGGTTGCTTTTTGGTCTTCCATGAGACCAATGGACCAGTCTCATGTAGACTAACACAGTACCCTGTTGTGCTACGTCGGTCTGTGGCATCACTGAAAGCCTGTAATCTAAAATCAGAATTACACTTCTTGTAACACAACACTTTATCACTAGTGCCCTTTAAGAACCTCAATACATGTTTCACAGTGGTCAGACTGTTTTAGACCATACTGTGACTTCTCTTGTTTACACACCAACGTCTCTGTGCCAGATGTCTGTTCCATGTATATCTCATAATCTATCGGTGCATGTAGGTAGGCAGTTTTAACGTCTATCTGATTTAAAATAAAATGTTCCTGTGCTGCTTTGACTCTAACACTGGTCAGATCGGCTGTGGGAGAAAAGGTCTCTCCATAGTCGACACCCCTTCTCTCTAGCCTTTAGCAACATATCGTGCCTTGTATTTTTCTGAACCATCTGCATTTTTCTTGATAGTATACATCCATCTACTCCCCACTGCAACTTTACCCTGGGGCAAGTTGGTCAAAGTAAATGTACCATTCTCTCTCAGTGATTACATTTCATCATCCATAGAACCTAGACACCATAACGATCCTAACGCAGACTACACAGTCTATAAAGAAAAGAGGAATAAAACTCTTGTCAGACAGGATCCGTGTTTCAATGAAGCAACATTTTTATTTTGTGAAAGGTTTCATATATATATATATATATATATACTCAGCTGATGTCAATCACTCCCCACTCACACTGGGATATTGGGATAAGGATGACAGGAGAGCACACTCATGTCAACATATTGCCATGGAAACGGACTCGCATAGACCACGAAACCCAACATCAAACAGGATAATCTGTTTACATGCATCAGCACATCCCAGCAATCATACTCTGGTTTATCCTAGTCGGGATACAAAGCTACACGTGTCGACTCATAGATGGTATACTTGAGTATCTCGGATAATTTTGGAATATTAATATGAAAGCACTACATTTTACATTCATTCATTGTATCTATTATTATCAATAATTATCCTGACCCACACCGATTGCAGGAGTCTGCGAGCACAGATTGAATGCCTGCACACAGGGAAGCCTATTTGCAAGCCTCATTTGCTCATGCAAAGCCTTATGTTGCTGTACAAGCCGGTGACAACGGCTCATCAGTTTGCAAGGGAGGCCCGTCAGAGGATCCGGTAATTTGGCTGCCAAATAAATGTCTTTATCATTTTGGGTCAGTGGAAGTCTCTGGTCTTGTTTGTAATCTACTACGACCATGACTACCATTGTTGGCTGCTGTGGAGGCTATAAAAAGGAATGACAAGACGAGCACAGGGGAAATAAAAAAAGACGAGATTTTCATTACAGTGGTTCAATTCCCGGATTTGTCACTCCAGTCCAAGGAGAATAATCACTTATATATTTTTCAATGATGTAGTGGTATATTTATTATACTGTAGTGGTATATGTATTATACTGCAGTGGTATATTTATTATACTGTAGTGGTATATGTATTATACTGTAGTGGCTGTAGTGGTATATGTATTATACTGTAGTGGTATATGTATTATACTGTAGTGGTGTATGTATTATACAGTGTTTCTGATCATAAAGGTTGCGTTGTCTTGCAGTGGGGAGAGTGGAGCAGGGAAGACTGAGAGCACCAAGCTGCTCCTCAGGCAGATCATGGAGCTGTGCCGGGCCAACTCTCAGCTGGAGCAACAGATCCTACAGGTAACTCAGCCTGCAAATGTAACGGTAAAGTGTATTAACAAAATGCAATGTACACATTATTCAACTGGAATATATATATAAATTATTAGTACTACTGAGTAATAATGCTAATCTGATGTATGTACAGTGTTATTATGTACAGTGTTACAGGTATAAATACACTATGGTACCATACTAGCCATCGGTATAACTAGTAAGAGTAGGTAAGGGATATATACAGATATAGATATACAGGTATCTAAACAGGAATATATGCAGGTATATTCAGACAGGTGGATAAATATATATATATATATATATATATATATATATATATATATATATATATATATATATATACAGTGTAATTTTACATAGCTAGTTTAGCTACTATATATCTAATTAGCTATACATACATTAGTGAGGCCTGGCACACTACGTCATGGCTTGACCATTGTATTAGTACAGCTGATGCACATGCTTCACTGGGCTGTATGGACATTTTGTATGGGGCAGCAACGACTATATACCTTTTGCTATGTCAATAAATGTGGAAGATTTACCTGCATTATCTAGAAATGATAATAGTGTCAACACAGAAAAACTGGACTGGTCAACCCTCACAAAGGAGGAACTTATTATGGTCATACAGACAAGTACTTAGGTAATATTAATCTACCTAGAGATGCAATTATGTTCAGGGATGTTGATTGTAAGGATGTGGAGCATAGGAGAGCTCTGCTTCATGTATGATGATATAGTGGGCGCTTTGTGTGAAGGCAGTAAGCCCTACTACAAGCATAACAATATGTAGCTCAGTATCATGCTGAAGCCTTTAAATCATGGGCTATGGCAGGTAGACCCAGGCAAGGGCTTGTGCTTGAGCACAAGAAGCTCACTAATGCAAGATATAAGTATGCCATTCACTTCATTTGTAAAAATGAGCAAGCCATGAGGGCTGATTCCATGGCTAAGAAGCTGTTAAACAACAATGTTATTGATTTTTTTTTAAAGAAGTGAGAGTGGCTTTAACGCGTCTTTACCATGTACTGTGGATGGAATTTCTGGAACAGACAATGTTGCTGAGTTATGGCGACGGTATTATAGTACCTTATTTAATTGCATTAAAAGTTATCTGTATAAAGTGGATAATATCAAGAGTAATGACTCAATGGTGATTATGTCACATGAGGTGTACCAAGCCATGCACAAGTTATCTGATAACAAAGCAAATGGCTTAAACCATATTACTGCTGAACATCTGAAATATGCCAGTTTGAGGACAGCTCCTCTCCTTGCTATCAGTTTTACTGGGTTTATGATCCATGGCTTGCTGCCAGACTCAATGCTGTCTGTTCTGTTAGTCCCAGTCATTAAGGACAAAGCTGGTAAAGTTAGTAGCCTAGACAACTATAGGCCCATAGCTTTAGCCAGCATACTGTCAAAAGTACTAGAAATAATTCTGCTGGATACTGTAGAATAAATGAGTTTATTAACTCCACAGATAACCAGTTTGGTTTTAAAGCTAAGCATGGCACTGACCTGTGTATATATGCCTTAAAGGAAATTGTAACTAAATACAGAAGTCAAAATTGGAACAATTGAAACGGAACAAAATCACCAGTGAAATAAAATCTGCCCAGTCCTTGAATGGGTTAAAAAACCAACAGAAAAAATGGTTGCTGAGCAACTTAGGGTAGTGTAGCCTGTAGCTTTGAGTCTGATATTAAGATGATGTGTTCTTTATGTACTTCTATATTATTATCGTAATTGTTATGGTTAATTGAGTAGGTGTGTGATTGACTCCGGGTTGTCAAGTAGGAGGAGTAGCATACTGTGCAGGTCCCTCTTTTTGCTCTGCCTTATCCTGGGACCACAATGGAAATAAGTCTAAGGACTTTCTTGCGCTATCCTGATATATTTTTATACTGTATGCACCTGTGTATTGTATTTTATTATGTCAAATAAAATCAATCAATCAGTCAAAGAGGGGTGCCTGGATACATTGTGAGAATTCTGGCTTATTGGTATTCCCACCAGACTATGCATGCAAATAGGGGCAATAGTGTCTCAGCCCCGTTTGTGGTTAGCAATGGGGTCAGACGAGGGGGAATTTTGTCCCCCGTTCTTTTTAATCTATATGTCGATGGTCTGTCCGAGCAACTGAGTGCCTGTAATACTGGATGCTGGACTGGGACCAAAAATCGGCCCTGGCATTTTTGGCCCAGACCGGCCCACCATAATTGGTCGGACACCACCCACCAGTACACCATCCTTGCGGTCCCCTTAAATATGCGTACCTACTGTACTATTCCCCCAAACCACTACAAAGCTGGGTAGTAAGTGCCATGGACAAGTGGACCAATGTACTCACTCGCTCTTGACTGAATCTTGTTTTGGGTGGTGATGTAAAAACACCTGCATCAGGACGGGAAAAGTAGTCTATAGATCACCTTTTTGTTTTATATTCATGTTCACAGAGGAGTAATAGTTAGATCTTTGTATGTGATTTATATGGCAATTAAATCAATGGTGTTCTTGTTTGTTTGGGGAGTTTGACCTACAGTTAATGTGCCTACCACGGGAAGGTGCATGCTCAATGGACACAGCACAAAAACTATTTGTGTAGGTAGAGACTAGAGCTACCACAGATGGTAATAAGTTATAAGAGTAAGTAATCCATACCATATATATCCTAATAGTTACCGTATTATCATACTTGGCTGAAAATAAACTTTGCTGCCTGTTGTGAGTGTGTTTTCCCCTGTAGGATAATACATAAGTAGGCATACATTTTTGCAGTTGAGCAAAAATTTGCAGTTGAGTAGGCTATGTGCTGTGTTTTTATGTCTTCCATCGAGGACCACCTTGGAAATAAGTGTTTTAATTAATGCTTTTAGGTGATATCCTCAGGAATACAAATCGGTCAAGATAATTTGTTTTTATGATTTTTTAATTTCCAAATACAAATAAAAAAAGCAGTTTTTTATACAGCCTTTTCGTGCATCTTTATTTATAGGGAACCCTTATCCTAATTATTTTTTAAATAATATTATGATGATACGATATGGACCTAGGTCAGGTCACTCACAGCAACATGGGCTTAGCTTAGCCAACGCGATGCTGACAAAATAACGTTAGTTAGTTAACTGCCACTAAGCCTCTTCAACTCATTCAGAACGCAGCGGCCCGCCTGATCTCAAACCTACCGAAGTCGGCCCATGTCACCCCACTTCTTAGGGACCTGCACTGGCTCCCCATTGCTGCACGAATCCGCTTCAAGGCCCTCGACCTAGCATACCGTGCGGCAAAGGGAACCGCTCCCGCCTACCTCCGGTCAATGGTCTCTAACTACACACCCTCAAGACCCCTACGCTCTGCATCTTCTGGCCGCCTCAGACCTACTCCTATCCAAGCTCCGGGAGGGTCATCAAAGAGAAGTCGCCTATTCTCAGTCCTTGCCCCACAATGGTGGAATGAACTACCCACCCCAGTTAGGACAGCCGAATCACGTCCAATCTTTCGCCGTCGACTAAAGACGCACTTCTTCAACCATTATCTGAATTAAAAAAAAAAATCTAACCCTAACTAACCGTACTGTCATGCACTTGTCCTAATAAACTAACCTACACTGTAGCACTCAACACTTTGATGAACATTGTTGCTCAGCTGATAGAGTTGTGCCCTTCCTGATGGCTTGTCGTACAGAACTTGTAAGTCGCTTTGGATAAAAGCGTCAGCTAAATGACTAAATGTAAATGTAAATGTAAATTAGCTACAAAAACAATGCCAATAGCTTATGCTGCACTATTTGACATTGACTGACTGAGAGACCACCAGCAGTAGTTGACGGCCTCACTTTATGATAGCGTTATTACGAGTATGTTATCATTCATATTATTATCGACATTAATTGAATGAATCATCATGCATGGCACACACACTCCTGCTCACTCTGTCCCTTGGCCCTGTCAAGCTCACATGCCTGCTCCACTGCCTGTCTGCTTCTCAGCCTGGCAGTGGGCCACCTGAGGCTGTTGCTGCACTACTGTGGATGACAACGTTGAAGCTGCAGCAACATTTATGTTATTTTAGTACATTTGGCAGCATCCGCCTCTAGATTTCATGTAATTTCTCTGCACCCCCCTTACGCTTCTTCTGTTAATAATAATTTTTCCCGCTCGCTCTGAGCGCCATCTGTTCTTACACGAGAAACAGGTGAGAGAGAAGGCGGGGGCTTAGTAAGAGATGTGATTGGGCCAGCCCAGTGTCAGTCAGTACCATGGGCCGCTGTCCCAGCCTAGTAGTGGGCCAGTCGTTGACCAAACTTCTTTATAAATTAAAAAAATAAATTATCAAATTATAACAGCCCAAAGATACGTCGGCCCACCGGGAAATTGCCCGGTATGCCAGGTGGCCGGTCCAGGCCTGACTGGGTGCATGATTGGTGATACTTTAGTCAACCAAATTATGTATGCAGATGATCTTGTGGTATTTAGTCCCGAGTAGCGCTGGTCTCCAGCAGCTTCTTGCTATATGTACTATAGAATAGAATAGAAATACTTATTATCCCGTGGGAAATTTGACACTGCAAATCTCTCAACATTTAAACATTTAGACAGGACAGGTCACGAATTAGAATAATAACACAAATCAATCAAGTTGCCTAGGATAAGAGTAGAGTAAATAGAATAAATATGAAATAAAATATACAGAAATAAATACAGTAAAAATATACTGAGCATGGGGGAAGGGCATGGGGGGTACAGGTAGTAAAAAACAACACAGCAGTGTAAACAATTTGGTCAATATAATTTAACTATCTAACTAAATGAAATATATATTCACAGTGTCACATAAGGTGCAGTATGCTTCAGGTAGTGTATTGTCCTCCTTGGGTTCCTATTAATCCAAGGTCAATGTCTGGCAGCCGTCGCTGCCCCCTGTTTTGGAGCCTGGAGGCCGCTAATTGCGGCCTCCTGCCACTATTGAGCTGCCGCTCTGTGCTCAGTGATGCAGTGAGGCACAGTGATGCATTGTATAGTCTGATGGCTGTTGGAATGAAGGACTTCCTGTGCCGTTCAGTGCTGCATTTGGGTAGTGTGAGCCTAGCACTGAACATGCTCCTCCTGTCAGCCAAGTCTGTGTATAGTGGGTGGGTTGGGTTTTCCCTGATGGCCTGGAGCTTAGCAAGGCTCCTCCTCTCCGCCACCCTCGCTAGAGAGTCCAGCTCCACCCCAACCACGCTGCTGGCCTTCCTGACCAGCTTATCCAGCCTGGTTGTGTCCACTGCTCTCAGTCCGCTGCCCCAGCAGGTCACAGCATACTGTGTATGGGGTTGAACATGATATCAAATACAATGCCAGTAAGAGTGCTGTTTTAATCTGTAGATCCAAAGAGGACAAATGTCTAAAATGTCCTGACTTTAAATTGCCTGAAAATAATCTTGGGGTCTGTGAAAAGGTAAAATATCTTGGAAATTCTATTAAAGAACAAACGACAGATGATGATCAGATATATACATGCAATGCCGCAAGATGTATGCACAAGTGAACACTCTCTCCCGCAAGTTTAGTATGTGTACAGATGGAGTGAAAGTGTCTCTGTTCAAAGCATATTGTACACCACTTTATACTGCACACTTGTGGTCAAGCTACAAAAAATTAAGTTTGCGGAGACTTCAAGTAGCTTATAATGATGCCATGAGAATATTACTTAAAAGCCTTAGATTGTGTAGCATAGTGCAAGTGAAATGTTTGTGGCTGCACGTGTCAATACCTAGCAAGCTGTTTTAAGAAATCTCATGTATAAATGTATCTGTCAGCTAAATGACTCTGGAAATGAGATCATTCTGGTTTTAACGGACATTAGGTTCACGTTACTCATCTATGTGGAGACATTGGCACAGCTGTCTATTTGTGGGATATTGGTGTGTATTTTAAGTGATGTTATTTTTGCCTGTTGTGTGTAATTTTATATAGGTTGTGTATGCTTTATTTTTGTCCGTATTAAAATATAGTTTGAGGCAGGTAGTTATGATTACAGTGTAAGGCAGTTGTACACCGAGTTCAGGGATAATGTGTTTATCTGGGATAGTTCAGATGTTTGGACCCCTAGCTCTATTTCCTAAAAGTGATGGACAGTTTGTGAGACTGTTGTTCATTGACTATAGCTCAGCGTTCAACACCATAGTCCCCACCAGACTGGTGGACAAGCTGATCGAGCTGGGTCTGAGCTCCGCTCTGAGCGCCTGGATACTGGACTTTCTGAGTGAAAGGCCCCAGGCTGTCGGAGTGGGGGGTCAGACCTCCAACACCATCACCCTGAGTATCGGGTCCCCCCAGGGCTGTGTCCTGAGCCCCCTGCTGTATTCACTATACACACATGATTGTGTGGCCAAGTTCAGCTCCAACTCCATAGTGAAGTTTGCGGATGACACAGTGGTGGTGGGGCTGATCTCTGACAACGACGAGAAGGCCTACCGGGAGGAGGTTGAGGTACTGGAACACTGGTGCCAGGACAACAGCCTGCTCCTGAACATTGGTAAAACCAAGGAGCTGATCGTGGATTTTAGGAGAACACAGCAGGGGACACACACACCACTGAGGATAAACGGGGCTACCGTGGACAGGGTGAGCAGCTTCAAGTACCTGGGGGTCCACATCTCAGAGGACCTGACATGGTCAACTCACATAGACTCAGTCGTGAAGAAGGCGAAGCAGCGCCTCTACCACCTGAGACAGTTAAGGAAGTTCAGAGTATCGGGGAAGATACTCCAGTCCTTCTACTCCGGAGCTGTAGAGAGCATCTTGACTGGAAACATCACTGCCTGGTATGGAAACAGCACGGCACAGGACAAGAAGGCCCTACAGAGAGTGGTGCGCTCAGCTGAGCGTACTACGGGTATTGCACTACCACCCCTGCAGGTCTTATATAACAAGAGGTGCAAATCCAGAACCTGCAGAATAATGAAAGACCGTCACCACCCCCAACAACAGCCTGTTCAAGCTGCTGCGGTCAGGCAAACGCCTGCGAACACCAGCAACTAGGACAGAGAGACTTCGGCTCAGCTTCTTCCCCCAGGCCATCAGTCTTGAACACTGAACTCTCCACACACAAGCACACATGAGCACACACACACAACACACACACTGTATACGCTCACACACTAGCAGTCACTTTAGCATGAACACACACACACACACACACACACACACACACACACACACACACATGCTGCTCACACTCAACGGTCACGTTACACAATGAAAGGTCACTTTACTGTATAGTAAACAGATGGATATAGCAAGCTAGCATAAAGACACATAGTATAACTGTAGCTTGTATAGTATAGCATTGTATAGTAGTGTACATAAGACCCAGTGCCTCATCCGTAGCTAACAGTGTATTGCACTATCGCAGGACCTTAGCATGTCTTACCATGCTTTTTGTAAACTTTATGTACATATACCTGTTATGTCTTATTCTTATTACTTGTATTATTGCACAAATGTCTTATTCTTATCCTATCTTATTATTGTATTATTGCACAATCGTTGCGGGCAAGACCCCCCCGCATTTCACTGTATACTTGTATGCCATGACAAATAAAACTCTTGACTTGACTTGACAGTTGGCCACAAAGTAATGCAAAGGCAATGGGGTCAAGCTCCTACAGGAGTTTAGTTTATTTTGTTTATAAAAAGGACATGCTGTACAGGCACTGGAGGAAACGTTTAATGTTTATGACAAGTTCATACACACCCCATTTACCAGAACCTCGCATAGCTTAAGTCAACACAGATAAACTGGATAAATAGTAACCAATTCATCTACCATGAGAACAGGACGCCATTGCCTTGGTGCTACACTCCACCCTTTCCCAGCTGAATGACAGCAACACGCCCACGTGAGAATGCTGTTCATCAACTTCAGCTCAGCATTCAACACTTACTCATACTCATCTCCAAACTCAATGACCTCATAGAAATCAAGGACCTTGACATCAAGCCCCCCATCTGCAACTGGATACTTAACCAACAGACCCCAGTATGTTAGGTTAGATGATCTCACCTCCTCCACCCTCACCCTGAACACAGGCGTCCCACAGGGCTTTGTGCTGAGCCCCCTTCTCTACTCCCTCTTCACCCATGACTGCACTCCTGTCCAATACCATTATCAGGTTTGTAGATGACACAACAGTGGTGGTGGGCCTCATCAAGAACAACGATTAGTGGGCCTCCAGGGTTCCAGCACCTGGCAGCATGGTGCACCGAGAACAAAGAAAGGAGCTCATCATAGACTACGGTTGAACGTGCCTCCAGTTTAAAATTCCACATCTCTGAGAACCTCAACACCTCAACCCTGGTCAAGAAAGCTTTCCAGCGTCTCTTCTTCCTGAGGAGACTGAGGAAAGCTCATCTATCTCATCAGATCCTGGTTAATTCCTAGTCCTACCCTTGTGCCATAGAAAGCGGCACGGTGGTGTACTGCAATTGAATAAGGTTAGACGCTGATATGATGACAATAAGGTATGAAGCTCAGTGGCTATTCAACAGCTCTATTGAAAGACTATTGAAAGCTTTATTAAAAACGTAAAGATCTAACCGTATTATAATAGTATCAGTCTCATAACATAAAACGGGTTCATAACATGTTACGTGACGTCATACAAAAATTATTTGTCACCATCCTGAATGTGACCAAAGGATTTGTGGGGGTCACACCTTGATGACATCATTACATTGTCATTTGTCACTGTAAACAAGGGCCTGTGGACAGGTGAGCCTCTCTTTTCCAGAACCTCAGTAGGTGGTGTGGGTCGTTCTGGGGAGGAAGCGGTAGTTTATGGTGAGACTTTGACCTTGAGCGGCAACACCGGCTCTGTATGACACTCACTTCTGTGTCAAGAGAGAGGCCATTAAATGTCACAACAATTAGAAATGTGTTGCGCTCAGCTAAAGAATTTTTTTGTATTCTTGATGGAGGATGACGTGGAAACAAGGTGTGTGGCTGTTGGAGGGGGGGGGGGGGTGGCTGTGGCTGTGTGAAACTGCAACAGTGTAATAAAACATAATGGAGGGATCATCAAAAACAATAAATATCACGTTTTTAACTGTTATTTGTATAATGTAATCTTTTATTTTATAATTTGTCATTTCCATTTCATGGTGTTTTATTTGGAAAATTGCGAAGAATCGAATGTTTTGCCCTATACATAGTATTGTGAAAATGTGTAAAAAAAGAAAAAAGAAAATAAATAAAAAGTACATTATTATGTAAAAAATATTTGGGTAAATATATAAATTAGCTTATTGGGTAAATATATAAAAGTCATAATACAAAAGATAGGGTATTTTGTATCTGAATTCAGTGTCCAAATTCATTCAGATTGGATGAAAGGAATGTATTTTCCTAAATGAAATGGGATCCTCCCCTTAACACTTTCAGTGCCGGCCTTGTTTTCCTTTTTACCCCGTTGAATGCCACCATCCACGGCCAATGTTAACGTTAATATCGCCTAATCTATGTTTTAAATTATGGCTATTATGTGTCTAATCTGCCCGTCGATTATAAAAAAAAAAAAATCATTTTTCAGTCAACATTGTCAAGGCAGATTGTATTTTTATCGTTTCATTTCCGTTTGATAGCATTTTGAAAATCACCTGTTTTCGGGGAAAAAACAACCCATGCCTATGATAATCGCCTTTTACTGGAATATTCCAGAACGTTGTCATTTGTCGGCCTATTTATGAATCGTTTTCAAATAAACGCTAGATGATTGATAGTATATGTGTGCGCACGCACGCTCGTGCCGTGCGCTGATAATCGCTGCTCTTATTTCCTCATGGCTTTTACAGTCAAAACAGCCATATTACATAAACGCTTATATATCCGTGAAAACGAGTCTGATGTCCTAACACTGATAACATAGATTCCTTACCTGAGGTCAGATGGTATCCAAATGGTGTATTCCAATTTCCGATCGCCATTCGAAAAAATCGATAAATGTATTGATCCATCGTGTGTACAGTATAACCCATATTCGCCGTGGCTCAGAGGCTCCAGAATGAACTCTGGTAGACCCCGGCTGCATCAGTGAGAAGTAAAATGTGGAGTCAGAAATCCGTTCTCCCATTCACTTTCATTGAGTCCATTCCAAAAGGGTGATTTACCATCTGGGAGACGATAGGGGGCGCTTTTTTCACATCTGAGCACCGGCGGTCCCTGGATCTCCAACGGTAGGCTCGCGTGATGCAATATGATTTCAGATCGCTAATAAAAAAAAAAGAAAAAAAAAAGAGAATACTCGTGACCGTGGCATTCAGCGGTCGGGGCGTAAACCAGAGAATAGCCGTGAGTGGCATACAAAGTGTTAAAGGGGACATATCATTGAAAATGGGTTCCCCCTGGTCTTTGTATGGATTTGACAGTCTGAAATGTTAATGCACTGGGGAAACATTACATAATGTTATCCATACGTTTTCTGATTTACAAGAACTTGCTTGTATCAGCTTGTTGTGGTGTCACAAGTGGGACACATGCAATCAATTGGCTTTAATGAATTAATCTAGTTTGTTTTTTACTCTCTGAATTGGTGCTACAGCCACCAAAAACCACACATTCAATACAAGGGAAAAAGGAATAAAATAATTACAGATTTGGACTATTTTCTCTATACTGTACCAAGCCCTACCAACGGCACAAACAACCACAATCAACAGATCTTAGATAATATCAGCTCACTGCACATGGCTCAGTCTCAGCATGCCTAGTGAAGTATTTGTTTGCCATAGCTGTTGCTCTGCATTCTTACATAATATGCCTCCAGGCAGCCCGTTAGTTCAAACCTACCGTGCCTCTGCTCTGTGAGAACATACTGTACTTCTGCCCTTGCTGGGAAAATGAACATAGACTCAAACAAACTCTCTCAATATCCCGGGCAACGCGATACGTCATGTCCTTTTATTTTACCTAAACATAAAATCTGGGCCATTTATTTGTCAAACACTTACCCCAAACTTTTTTTAAATCGTCCAACTTCTCAAAATGTCAATGGAATACCCAGATCTTATGTTTAGGTAATATAGATGAGTAAGTAAAATAAAATTACATGACATACCGCCCGGGAGATCAATAGTTAATTTTTGTCTTATATTAATTTGCCCAGCTGTGATATGAAGCAAGCTAAGCGCAACGTACATATACTGTACAACCGAATACCATCAACCGATACCCCAGAGTGTGCCATACTGGTTGGACTTGTAGCTGCCTGCTGATTGGAAAACGAGAGGGTTTTACAAGTAGAAGCATGCCATCTGAGTTAGTATGCGACAGTGTGATGACTCGGATCATCAACGTGGTAGATGATGCAGTGGCCTTCTAATGAGGTTAGCCTTAAAAGAACAGAGGAAAGAATTACCTGGAAAGATGGAATCATTTTAAATGTACACCTGAAATGGTTAAGGGTATTTAACATTTCAAATGTTCAACTATTTTGGAACTGGTTAGAAGTAGGTGAGGCAGAACTCCACAGCGTCTTCTGTATGCCAGCTGCTAGAGGGGAACCAGGAAACCCTCCTAAGTCGAAGAGGAAATGAGCGACCAAGGAAACCCCTAGATAAGATGCCAAGATAGACCCTGTCTTTTTCTGTTTGGTTGGCTCTATATTAGCTCATGGCTGAACAAACTAACTCTATGCTTTGTTTAAATAAATTAAAGCTTGCTATGCTGTCCCACTCAAGTCTCAAATGTATAAGAAAGAGATCTGGTCTCCCAGCTTCATGCAGTATGTTAGATCTTGCCAACTTGCATTTTTGTTTATCAACTAAGTGTTACTGCTCATTAATTTCAGTTGGTACTTGAAATGCTGGTTTGACGACCTGGTCTGTTTAGTCTAGTCTATTTAAGTCTGATTCAGTTGGTGTTATGTGATGTGTAACACCAATATGTAACAAAATGTAAACTGGCCACCGTAAATGCCCAAAACCCCCACCACCTCCTAATAGACAGTCTCCTCCCCACCGCATGTATATATTCCCTCCCCGCCGTATGTATATTTCCCTCCCACCCACCCACCCCCTCCTAATGTACAGTCCCCTCCCCATCATATGTATATACTCTGTCAGGATCTAGGGGTAACAGTACTGTATATTTGAATACCGTTTATATCACAAATGTATCCGTACTAAATACCTATATGTCCCTATGCCACAAATGTCATGTATGTTGTGTATGTCATAAATGTCTATATGAATTGAAAATGGGGGACCCTGATGTAAACAAGACAAACGTCTTTCTCAGGTCTGCATCCCCTTAACAATTGTGTGTATTGAGCCGTACTGTATTGTACCCATTCTGCAATCTGTTAAATAAAGTTTTCATTCATTCATTCATAACACCAATATGTAACACCAATATCGTATGCAACCATCATCATCTGCCATTAGACCTGGATGCAGCTTGTCATTCATTCACTCACACTTAGCCGCTCAATGACATCAACATGAAGCATTAGGTTAACATCAACATTGTACATCGAAACTTATCTTTGTGGTGCAACTGCTTTGATTGCACACTAATTAAGTTACTGACATTCTGAGCTGTGTTTATACTGTAGCTACGTTAGCTAAGTATTTAAGTTACTGATATTCTGAGCCTGGTTTATACTGTAGCTATGTTGGCTAATTATTTAAGTTACTGAAATTCTGAGTCGTGTTTCGTTATTGGCTACTTGTGGTGATTTGGTTGGAGGCACTTTGTGTAAGAGACCAGTTCAATCTACAGTATGAATGCTTTGCATCTGTGACACTGTCCTTGTTAACTCTTTCAGAACAAGTGGCCGTGACATGTAACATTACTGTAGCCAGAGTTCTTTCTTTCTTTCTTCTTTTTTTCTTTCTCCCTCCCTCCCTCCTTGCCTCCATGCCCTCCTTTATGTGTTTCTCCTCTTGACATCCGTTTGGCTCCACTACAGTGAAACACACGCAGGCACACATGTGCACACACACACACACACACACACACACACACACACACACACACACACACACACACACACAAACGTGACTGACTGACCACGGACGGTCTTCCTTTTCTCACGGACATCCGCGTGGTGGGAGAGCATTCGGCTGGGGGGGACGACAGAGGGAGAGGCCCATTAAAACATAAGGAAGTGTGGGAATTTCCTTTTCAAGTTTTCCTGGGAATTTGGTCTGTTTTGGAGTAGGAGGGTTTGTCCTCTCCGGCCAGCTGTGAGCTAGGGTTCTTTTGAAGGGCTGATTACATTCTATTACGTGGCTCTGGTTCTCTGAAGTGTGGAATCCATGGTGATATGATGATGTGCTGAGGCTCGGGTCCAGCTCCTGCGCTACATACTGCTGGTCCAAGTCGACATACAATCGGTCCACAGTCTAATGTTGGGTGTTTTTATAGGAAGGTGACCCTAGATCGGACGTTGGGAAAGTGTTCAAATTGTATACATTTACATGAAGGGCATGGAAATGCATAACTTCATAGGACTAGACATACATTTGTACCCTACTTGTGAGCTGGTCAGTAATACGTCTATTCACAGTGGCTTCTGTGCAGTAGTTTATTATTTGACAATTAAATAGGATTACAGTTCATTTACATTTTTTTGTTTGATTAGCAGTATTCATATTGTATATTCATATTCATACCATGTGGGGTCCTGACCCAGAGTTTGGGAAAGCCTGACTTAATGAACTTATCATTTGGTGGTGTTGACAGAGTCAGCTATGGAGCGACAATAATGTGTTTATGATGACAAGGTTTCTCTTTAGCCTTTAGCGTGGTTTATTTCACATTGCACCCAACAGTACACATGAGTCCTTCTCTTGTGAGAGCGACGGAGGAAGAGAGTGAAGGGGGAGGTAACATCTCCTTTTATACTTCTCACCTGGCGTCAGCTACAATAGCTACGCCTATAGCGCCCTCTTGGGGAAACAGTTAAGACCGTTACATGCAATCATACATAACATCTAACTTCAACACTCCCACTTATGGTTGTCTTGTATACTGTACAACCTTTCCAAAAACATCGTTCAAAGAAAATAATACAGTTCAGAACATCAAAAAGAATATGGCAGTCAATATTACATAACAGGCAATATTTACACACCAAACATGACCTCTGCAAATCTTCTCAATTTCAGTTTGGAGACAGGCTTTGTCATAGCGTCTGCTACCATGTCGTCTGTAGGACAATAAACAAGTGTCATCCTTTCTTCCCTGATGACAGATCTGATGAAGTGATATTTTATATCCACATGTTTACACCTCTGTCGGCACACAGGGTTTCTAGCAATTGCAATGGTTCCCTGGTTGTCTTCATAAACAACAGTTTTCTTATATACATAGGTATCCATTCCTTCGAGCAGTTGTTCTAGATAAATACATTCCTGTATTGTCATAGCTAGAGCCATGTATTCGGCTTCACAAGTTGACAGTGCCACTGTGGGCTGTTTCTTTGTTTTCCACGAAACCAGTGAGCTGTTTGTGTTCAAACTCACACAATACCCTGTGGTACTTCTTCTGTCTGTGGCGTCTGCCGCCCAATCTGCATCACTGTAGGCTTTAAGCCCTCGCTGCTCTTTCTGAAACAAAGCTGTTTATCTGCTGTACCTTTGCGATAACGAAAAACATGTTTTGCTGTAATCCAGTGCTCCTCTGTGGGGTCAGCAAAATGCTGTGACAATTTACTCACTACAAAACATAGGTCAGGGCGAGTACATGTTGTCAAATAAATGAGGCTACCTACAGCTTCTCTGTACATTTTTACATCTGTCAATTTCTGAGCATCCTCTTGGTAGTCTAGTTTTTGATCACATGGTGTTTCCCTTGTCCTACATTCTTGCATGTCAAAACGTTTCAGGATCTTCTCCACATATCTCTTCTGGGATATTTTTACACAACTGGCAGACTGTTCGAAGTCCATGCCTAGAAAATGCTTTAACCTGCCTAGGTCTTTAATTTTGAATCTGGTGGAGAGCATACTTTTCACCTGCTCTAGGTTTCTAGTGTTGTCCGCTGCGATGATCAAATCATCCACTTCTGTATTTAAACATAGAATCCACTTCTATATTTAAACATGGAATCCACTTCTGTATTTAAACATGGAATCCACTCCTTCTGTATTTAAACATGGAGTACCCTCCTTCTGTATTTAAACATGTAGCTACCATCCTTCTGTATTTAAACATGGAGTACCCTCCTTCTGTATTTAAACATTTAGCTACAAACCTGGCTTTGTACTTGTCGTGGCCTTCAATACCCTCCTTGATTGAGTACACCCATTTTCCTCCCACTGTATGTCTGCCCTCTGGTAACTTGGTTAGAGTAAAGGTGTGGTTGTCCTCTAGGGACCTCATCTCCTCATCCATTGCTCTCTCCCATTTTCTTGATTCAGGGGACACCATGGCCTCTTTAAAGGTCTGAGGTACTGTAGCAGTAATCAATGCTAGTAAGTGTACTGTCATCCTCGTCACTTCCTCTCTGGGCATAGTCTTTCAGATACTTTGGGGGTTTGTGTTCCCGTGAGGGATACCTCCCACTGCATGAGGCACGTGACGTCACCCTTGGATGCTCCTCGTCATCATCCTCTGGGGGTTGCTGACTGTCTGTCTGCACGACTGTGCTAAGTACACTAGGCTGAGGTGTCTCTGTTTCTTCACACCTTACTCTGGAGTCCAGCTCTGGCTCCTCTGTCTGTGTCTCGTTCTCACATGTTGTCTTTGTGACAAATTTGACTAGCCTGTGTTTTTGCACTTTTCCTTTACCGGGATAATAGACTAGGAAAGCGGGGCTTCGTTTGTCGTGCCCTACAAAGAGTCCTTTTTCACATCTGGACTCGAGCTTTCCTCTGTCCTGCTGGTAAGCATAACACACTGATCCAAATGTGTGCATTCTAGCTAGATTACACTTCTTTCCTGTCAGTGCTGTATACGGGGTGGTGCCCGTGTGCTTATTAAAACACCTGTTTCTGGTGTAAGCGGCTTCTTGTACCGCATAATACCATAGACTCTTAGGTAAGTTACCATCTATTACCTTACACCTAGCCATTTCGAAAAGAGTACGTCCTTCCCTCTCTGCCACCCCGTTCTGGTGCGGGGAGTAAGGACATGACGTCTTGTGTCTGATCTTGTTCCTTCTCAACAGTGATTGGAACTCTCTATTTGTGAACTCTGTTCCGTTGTCGGGCCTCAAGCATCTTATGTTGCCATAAGGGGCTACATCTGCAAGGAATTTCTCCGTGGCCTGGAGTGTGTCACTCTTTGCTTTGAGAAAGTAAACAAACACTGCCCCTGTACACACATCTGTAAAAGACTGTACATATTTAAAGCCACCTATGGACTCGTTGCTTACTGGACCGGCTAGATCTGTGTTAACTAGCACAAATGGTACCTTTACTTTTTCTGTGGGACTTCTGTTTCTCGATTGAGTGAACTTCCCCTTTATGCACACTTCACATTCTTTGTCAGGTCTACGCTTTTCACCTTTAATGTGCATGCCTTCTGTCACTGCTTGCAGTTTCAGTAAATCCTCGTAATTCGAAACTGGCCACCGTAAATGCCCAAAACCCCCACCACCTCCTAATAGACAGTCTCCTCCCCATCATATGTATATACTCTGTCAGGATCTAGGGGTAACAGTACTGTATATTTGAATACCGTTTATGTCACAAATGTATCAGTACTAAATACCTATATGTCCCTATGCCATAAATGTCATGTATGTTGTGTATGTCATAAATGTCTATATGAATTGAAAATGGGGGACCCTGATGGAAACAGGACAAACGTCTTTCTCAGGTCTGCATCCCCTTAACAATTGTGTGTATTGAGCCGTACTGTATTGTACCCATTCTGCAATCTGTTAAATAAAGTTTTCATTCATTCATTCATTCACAATGACCCATGATCTCATGCCATGTCTGAATATCGTGACTGACAGTCACATTACATATATCTTTATCATTACACTCTGTTTGTAGATAATACATTCTCTTGTACACCTCTATGTTAAATCGTGTACCGTCAGGCTCTACAAGAACATCTTTACCTTCATTGAAGAACACTTTGGCACCGTTTGCAGTAGCAGATTTGACAGAATAGTTATTGTGGGAACGAGGGTATGTAGAGAGCGTTCTTTAACGTCACTGTACACCGGCGCCCCTCACTGTCTATGAGGCATACCTGTGCGTCTCCTCTCCCTTGCACCAACCCGTAAGTGCGCTTCCCATCTGCCAGCTCCATGCTGTGTCTCTCCGGCTCGAAGGTGTTGTCAAAGTTCTTGAATCGATTCCTGTCGTTGATGATGTGGGACGACGCACCTGTGTCCACGATCAGTCCCTTCCTTTGGGCCTGCTGCTGCTGCGTTGGCTGGGTGACGTACGCTGTCTGCGCCCCGAAGATGAAGTCCTCTCGTCCCGCTACTCTCCGGGCGTCGTCTCGACTCGTCTCACGTCCACCGTCGTCGCCATCTTGTCCACAGCCGCCATCTTGTCCATGCGCGTACCGAGCGCTCTGGTCACGTTTCTTTCTGCACACTTTGTCTGTGTGCCCCGTGGATTTGCAGAAGCTACACCAAACAGTCTTTGTGCAGTTATCTTTCCGGTGCCCCTTTTCTCCGCATCGCCAGCTCCGTCGTGGGTCTGGTCTTCTCTCTCGGTGCCGCCCGGGCCTTCAGCACCCGCTCTCCCGCCTCCTCGGCGACCGGGTGTGTGGTAGCCTCTGCTACCATGTAGTGATTTCTCAACACTTTTAGGCTCTCTCTGCCTTTGTCCTTTGTGTCGCGGAATATCAGCCCCAAGCTTGTGTCATCCAGGAGTGGTGCCAACTTGCAGTATGCGTCAGCATTTAGCTTGGTATCCTGGGCTTGCGCTTCTGCCGTTAGTTCTCCCATGGGGGCCGTCAAGATCCTTGTCTTCAGTCCCACTCCGTGCATGCAGCACAATATTCGCTCTTCCCAGAGCTCGTAGTCCTCTGCCCTTCCATTGAACGAGGGCCATTCGCTCCTTCCTCTGGTCGCCATCCTCTTTTGATGGTAGGCGTAGCTTTAGCTCCCGTTAGCCTAGCCTTAACCACGCGGTGCTCCCGGTGCTAAACTGGCCTATACTTCAGCTAAACTTGCTACCCTTATTATTTTGCCCCTGCGTGATCTGGGCCCATAACCTGTTGACAGTCAGCTATGGAGCGACAATGTGTTCATGACGACAAGGTTTCTCTTTAGCCTTTGGCGTGGTTTATTATTTCACATTGCACCCAACAGTACACATGAGTCCTTCTCTTGTGAGAGCGACGGAGGAAGAGAGTGAAGAGGGAGGTAACATCTCCTTTTATACTTCTCACCTGGCGTCAGCTACAATAGCTACGCCTATAGCGCCCTCTTGTGGAAACGGTTAGACAGTTACATGCAATCATACATAACATCTAACTTCAACAGGTGGCATACTGTTTATTCAATCTGGTGGTTTAAAGGGGACAGCCATGCACATATTTTAAGAAGTCACATGTACTGAACTGAACTGTCCTGGCGCACAGGAAGCACATACTGACTGAACTGTCCTGGCGCACAGGGAGCACATACTGACTGAACTGTCCTGGGGCACAGGAAGCACATACTGACTGAACTGTCCTGGGGTACAGGAAGAACATACTGACTGAACTGTCCTGGGGCACAGGAAGCACATACTGACTGAACTGTCCTGGGGTACAGGAAGAACATACTGACTGAACTGTCCTGGCGCACAGGAAGAACATACTGACTGAACTGTCTTGAGGCACAGGAAGAACATACTGACTGAACTGTCTTGAGGCACAGAAAGAATACATGTGATTTAGTTGTACTGTTGAAACTGTAGTTCTTAACAGTAGTGAAATATGAGTTCTGTTCAGCCACTGTGTTGACCCTGTGGAGCAGTTCAAACATTACTATATGTGTGTGCACGCAAATGCGCGTGTTTGTGTGTGTGTGTCTCTCATCTGCACTTTGGAAAAGTAAAAAAGCAGCCAGGAAGAACGGCAAGTCAGCAGAAGGAACAGTCTACCAGCAGTCAAAACAAAATATTTTCCAGAGTTCTGTTGCGGTCAGCTGTGTTCTCGTTGGATTGAGCCAAACCCAGGAACTAAGCCTGAGCCCCAAGAATGGGTCATATGATGGTCCATAGCGTACATTGTTGTATTGCAACATGTCATTTTTGGACCGAGAGTGGACAAAAGAAGTGCTGTGTTTATCTAACTGTCTGTCGACCTTGAGACAAGTCTCTGGGGGAAGTCAAGAGTGAGCATGTGTTGTAAGAGGAAGTCCTGTGTTAATGGTCATAAGTGAAAATAAAATGCATGTTTCAAGATGTGGTGTCACTCAAAACCCCTGAAAACACATGTTTTGCTATTATTAACAACACACCATCGTTTTCTTTGTGTCATATTTGAAAACCGATAAATAAGTGTAACCATTTTCAGGATAGAATTCCATTGAACCAATTCGTAAAACTCTTCTTTATGAGCAATTTTTTTTTAAATTAGCAAGAAAAACGACAATTTCAATGAAAATAGAACAATTTTCAATGGAAAAAGCAACCTACAATTTCTAAATGAAATGATAATTTAGCAGAGTTAAAAGCACACAGGCGTAGGTTGTGAGAGAGAACCAAACAAACAGCACTTGTGTGACACACTTTCACTCTTTTCTATACTGTATCTCTCTTGACATACACATGTTGACTGCACTCTTTGAGCGGGAGGAGTCGCTGTACCCAGAGGGCAATGGCTTCCAAACCTGGTTCATCATGTGTTTGCGTGCTGGCTGGACATGCAAGACTATAGTGTCATTTGTAGATAATTCTGTGAGTTGATTTTGGGCTTTGGCAGCAAAGACTAACAGCTGATGCTGTGGAGAGAGTGAGAGAGAGCTGAACGAGTCCCCAGAGCTAGCTCTTCATTAATAAGGGGGTCATATTTTTGCCGTCTTTGGTGGGAACAAATTAGACTCGAGCAGGACACACCGTTGCCCATTTGCACTTGACTACAGTTTAGAAATCATCTTTGCAACCTAAATACACATTCAGTAGCGACTCGCGAGTATTGAATTTGATATGGCATTTTAAAAACGACCGGGTATGCAGAGTTCACATAAGCCAGTGGGATGGGGTCAACCTGACCTGAAGGTCACTGAAATCTACTTTGTGTGCACCGTGGAGTAGGTTTCAGTTACCTCTTCAGTCAGCTTGTACAGACGGGAGCGTGACCCCATTGACTTTGCATTCCAATGCAAACTAGCCTGAGCTGTGGGAATTATCCAGTGTGAAGAGCGGCATGGATTGTGCTGAGAAAGGACGCTACTGATCAACAACATCATTGGGAACTAAAAATAATGATCCCTAATGGAAATCCCTCAACTCTAGACTCCTGCTGCCGTGGGGTGTGTTTTGATTTGAACCTTTTAGAGCCTTGACCTAGTGAGGCACTGAATGGGAAGGCCTCTCCCTGCTGCTGGCATTGTATTGCATTGTGGATACAATGATATCATACAACAGCGATCTGATTAGCCTGCTGGCTGCAATGTAGTTCAAGATGGCTAACCATAGTGTGCCAACCTTCAAGGCTTTCCTCCGTTTTACTGGGTGATGGGCAGAGAACTCTGGAGCCAAATCTGTGGTAAATTTAGATGGCAAATTAATAGGCTTTTTGAGTGACACGTTGAGTTAGTAGGACACAGAAGCATCTGTTCACTGCAGTGCTCTAACTTGCAGATGCATCACTCTCTTAATTACAAACTTAAGGATGGTGTTTTTCTCTTAACCACTGTAGTAAAAAGAAAAACATTTTGTTTTAAAGGAACACGCCAACATTATGGGAAATGCGCTCAACGTCTTCAGAGTCGAACAAGAAGATGGATACTAATTTCCCCTCTGTGCATTCAGTAGAATGCTATCCAAACTAGCCTAGCTTAGTACAAATGAATGGAAGCGGATACGGACCAGCTAGCCTAGCTGCTGGCCAAAAACACCTCTCCCCGAGGTTTACGCTAGGTTGGTTGTCCGTATCTGCTTCCATTTATTTGTGCTAAGCTAGGCTATCTTGCAGCCGGATAGCTCTCTACTGAACCGAGGAAGTTGGTATCCATCTTCTTGTCTGACTCTGGAGAAGACGGTAAGCGCATTTCCCATAAGTTGGTGCGTTCCTTTAAGACGTCACTCGTGTGGATGAAGCAAAAGAGATGTTTATCCATAATCATGTTTGTAGAATTATACCAGCTGTTTGTTATGTATTTGTTTATTCCCAGGTGAACCCTCTTCTGGAGGCATTCGGAAACGCCCAGACTGTCATGAACGACAACAGCAGTCGCTTTGGAAAATACATTCAGCTCCGCTTCCTCAACTCCTCAGGTAGACTGTATGTGAGGACTGGTAGACTGTATGTGTTTGTGTGCGTAAACTACTTTGCCCAACATATCTTGGGCGAAGAGTTCTGCTTAAAGGAACACGCCAACATTATGAGAAATGTGCTTACAGTCTTCTCCAGAGTCAGACAAGAAGATAGATACCAATTTCATCTCTGTGTTCAGTAGAAAGCTATACAGCAGCAAGCTAGCCTAGCTTAGCACAAATTAATGGAAGCCGATATGGACCACTAGCGGCTAGCCTAGCTGTTGGCCAAAAACACATTTCCCAGAGTTGTAAGCTACGCTAGTTTGCATATCCCTCTACTAAACGCACAGAGAGGAAATTGGTATCTATCTTCGTGTCTGACTCTGGAGAAGACTGTAAGCACATTTACCATAATGTTGGCGTGTTCCTTTTTAGGCGTCTGCAGACTGTGTGGTTGTGGGAGCGTTATTTGCGTCTATTATCCGACAGCCCGCCTGGAGTGAGCTGGAGCCGTTCCAGTGGTCATACTGGCTGGCTGGAAAGAATGTTACGTTGAGGTCAGCCCTGGTATCTCTGTGGGTCCTGATGTCATAGTCATTAACCCTGACCCCATCCCCCTGCTTGTTTTTAATATTCCAAGGACTCTGTGGACTAGATTATCCTTTTTCTTTTTTATAAAATTGGAATTAACCCTTAAGTGTACGATCATAGCGGTGTTATAAGAACGTTGGCGATGGCACATTGTCCACTAAGAAAGAGTTCTAGAATTCCATGATAGAATTTGGAGGAGAACAAAAATAATAAACTCACACCTAGGGCTGTACCGAATGTCATTTTTTAACATTCGAAGCTTTGATTGAAGTATTCGAACGAAGCTTCGAATGTCTATAAAAAAATGTAATATGTAATAATTGTAATAATTTTTCTTTTTCTTTTTTTTTTTCTTTTTTTTAACTAAATCCTCAATTTGAATAAAGTGATTAATCTGATTAAATTAGTATTTTTCTTTTATTATTTATTATTTATTATAACTCATCAGTTTCGTCAACATAAATAACTTAATCCAATAAGGGCACGGTTGGTATGAAAGTGATGGTGACGTTTTATAGTATAATACTAAGACATTAGTGTAGCCTAATCTTTAACTGCAACTGTGAAGAAAACCCCCATTGGTTTAAACAGATTGAATAGACACAAAAAAACAAGATTAAAAATAAAAGATAATTTTTTTATAAAAAATTCTAATGTTGATTTAGAATTCGAATGTCAACATTATGATCGAAGCTTCGAAGCATTCGGTACAGCCCTACTCACACCTCACACTCACACATGTGTCCACAATGTGTGTAAAAAGGTAAAAAATTTTATAAAAAAAGTGTAATTGTTTATTTAAATTATTTTAATTTTTTTTCAGAAACACATCAGACAAATCAAAAGCGGTACAAACACATCACACAACAACACATACTAAAGAAAACCACGTTGGGGACAACCATACATATATATCCACCCTCACACACACGATCACCCTCCACCAACCTACACACAACGTCTGTTTACATAATACCAACCCTCTGTGTGTGTGTGTGTGTGTGTCTGTCTGTCACCCCCCAACAGTCAAAGGAGCCAAAATCAATGAGTACCTCCTGGAGAAGTCCCGCGTGGTGCACCAGGACGAGGGCGAGAGGAACTTCCACATCTTCTACTGCATGCTAGCCGGCATCTCCCCCGACGACAAAGACATGTACGGCCTCCTGGACCCCACGCATTACAGGTGGGTGATGTCATCAGTGTTGGACATGAACCTTTAGGTTCTAGGCGACGGTTTCACTTTGACTCGGTTTGGTTTGGAAAGCTATGGTTGAGTATGTTGTTGATGAACTACAGTGGCTCAGAAGGTAGACCAGTCTTCTGGCAATCTGAAGGTTCCCGGTTAGATTCTGGCTCCTCCTGGCAGCGTGTAGGAAGTGTCCATAAGCAAGACACTTAATTGCATGGTTGCCTCTGCCGTCGGTGTGTGAATGTGTGAGTGAATGGTTGAATGTGTGAGGCCTAAGTTGTAAAGCGCTTTTGATAAAAGCACTATATAAATGCAGTCCATTTAACTAATCATATGCTTTTAGAGATTGTGCTCCCTAAAGAGGATGCAAGAGGGTTTACCCAGAGAGGATTTATATAATCTTTTTAAATAAACTCTGTAGGACAAGTCAGATTTCAAATTACACACAAAGAATAGGCACAAGCATTATTTTTCTTCCCCTAGGAGAATGGGCAGTATGCTGTGCTTTAGTACTTTCTCTTCTTGAGACAGTAGGAAGGCCCAGAAAAGGGGTACATGTGGTTTCAGAAGTGGGTCATAACCACTGACCTCTGGCACCAGGCATAAATACTTGGTTGGCGAATGTTACTTGTGAACAAGTAAAGTATTTGGTCCAACTATCATGTTTCCTTTAATGATTTCCCATCAGGAGATTATTTATAGACTGCTGCTTATGTAAATACACCCCACCCCTACGTATGCACACACACAGCATGATGTCATCTGTTTTATTGCAGGGTGTCCTGCTAACTAACAAATCTTTACCCCATAAAATACTTCAGTCTGTCAAGAATGTCGTTCCTCATCAAGGTGACACACCTGCTCTCACAATCACAACCTCATGATGTATGTGGGTGTGTTCACTCCCAAACCCTCAGACGTTGGCTGTTCAATTATTAGGCAATAACACGACACAAATTCATGGTAAAAGACAAGTTGCTGTTGTATAGAAACTACTAATAATATAAGACAAATGGGATCTCAACCTGGTATGGGAATCTTGGGACCAAGAATAAGAACAAACTGGCAAGGATCGTTAACATGGCCAGTAAAGTTACAGGGAAACCACAAAACAATTGAGTTATGTGTACTCTGGAATAGGGACAAGGCTCAGCAAATATTGTCTAATCCTTTGCATCCCCTTCAGTTTGACAAGTTTCCATCTGGAAGGCGCTATAGAGTTCCCCTATAGCCCCCAAAACATATTTCATCCCACATGCCATTGCTCTGGTGGATTCAATGTATTTTGTGCCTGTATGGTGTTTGTACTGTGTTGTCTTGTTGATTACAACTATAGTGAAGCCAATGACAGATTTGATCTCTATTGCCAATGTATTGTTTCTCATGAGATGTAACTAAATTCACCACTTTAATAATGTTCAGTTGGTTTTGGAATATGGATTGTAGAATCTACATGACTTCCTTTTTTGGAGGTTATGATTCACCTTACAGTGCATAAAACAATGCAATTTGTAACTTAACACAGATGCTCAGTGTTTTGGTGTCTTCTATTTGAACATCTGTGGAGGCGTGGTGTTAAAGTTCTTTAGACATGGTGTTTAAGTTCTTTAGACACGGTGTTAAAGTTCTTTAAAACATGCTGTTAAAGTTCTTTAGACATGGTGTTTAAGTTCTTTAGACATGGTGTTTAAGTTCTTTAGACATGGTGTTTAAGTTCTTTAGACGTGGTGTTAAAGTTCTTTAGACATGGTGTTAAAGTTCTTTAGTCGTGGTGTTAAAGTTCTTTAGACATGGTGTTTAAGTTCTTTAGACATGGTGTTAATGTTCTTTAGACATGGTGTTAAAGTTCTTTAGACATGGTGTTAAAGTTCTTTAGACATGGTGTTAAAGTTCTTTAGTCATGGTGTTTAAGTTCTTTAGACGTGGTGTTAATGTTCTTTAGACGTGGTGTTTAAGTTCTTTAGACATGGTGTTAAAGTTCTTTAGACATGGTGTTAAAGTTCTTTAGACGTGGTGTTAAAGTTCTTTAGACATGGTGTTAAAGTTCTTTAGACATGGTGTTAAAGTTCTTTAGTCATGGTGTTTAAGTTCTTTAGACGTGGTGTTAAAGTTCTTTAGACATGGTGTTAAAGTTCTTTAGACATGGTGTTAAAGTTCTTTAGACGTGGTGTTAAAGTTCTTTAGACATGGTGTTTAAGTTCTTTAGACATGGTGTTAAAGTTCTTTAGACATGGTGTTTTAAGTTCTTTAGACGTGGTGTTAAAGTTCTTTAAAACATGCTGTTAAAGTTCTTTAGACATGGTGTTTAAGTTCTTTAGACATGGTGTTAAAGTTCTTTAAAACATGCTGTTAAAGTTCTTTAGTCATGGTGTTTAAGTTCTTTAGACATGGTGTTAAAGTTCTTTAGTCATGGTGTTAAAGTTCTTTAGACATGGTGTTTAAGTTCTTTAGACATGGTGTTAAAGTTCTTTAGACATGGTGTTAAAGTTCTTTAGACGTGGTGTTAAAGTTCTTTAGACATGGTGTTAAAGTTCTTTAGACATGGTGTTAAAGTTCTTTAGTCATGGTGTTTAAGTTCTTTAGACGTGGTGTTAAAGTTCTTTAGACATGGTGTTAAAGTTCTTTAGACATGGTGTTAAAGTTCTTTAGACGTGGTGTTAAAGTTCTTTAGACATGGTGTTTAAGTTCTTTAGACATGGTGTTAAAGTTCTTTAGACATGGTGTTTTAAGTTCTTTAGACGTGGTGTTAAAGTTCTTTAAAACATGCTGTTAAAGTTCTTTAGACATGGTGTTTAAGTTCTTTAGACATGGTGTTAAAGTTCTTTAAAACATGCTGTTAAAGTTCTTTAGTCATGGTGTTTAAGTTCTTTAGACATGGTGTTAAAGTTCTTTAGTCATGGTGTTAAAGTTCTTTAGACATGGTGTTTAAGTTCTTTAGACGTGGTGTTAAAGTTCTTTAGACATGTTAACATGTTGCAATAACTAACATCTTGAGGTACAGCTAAGGTCTTATAAGTAGGCGTTGTCACAATTGTGTGAAAGTGTGGTTTCCACATCACGCATCCTCCTCCACAGCTGCTGATGTTCCAATATGACCTGAGTCACTGCCTGCTTCTACTTAAAGGGGAATGCCACCCTTTTTTAAGAATTCACACCGTGGTACTGAATGTATTTGGACTGTGTGGTGACACAGTGGCTGAACTGAGCTCTTATTTCACTACTGTGTCACAATTATTACCCGTCAGAGGTAACTGAACTGTCCTGGGGTACAGGAATAACATACTGACTGAACTGTCCTGGTGCACAGGAAGAACATACTAACTGAACTGTCCTGGTGCACAGGAATAACATACTGGCTGAACTGTCCTGGTGCACAGGAAGAACATACTGACTGAACTGTCCTGGGGTACAGGAATAACATACTGACTGAACTGTCCTGGGGCACAGGAAGAACATACTGACTGAACTGTCCTGGGGCACAGGAAGAACATACTAACTGAACTGTCCTGGGGCACAGGAAGAACATACTAACTGAACTGTCCTGAGACACAGGAAGAACATACTGACTGAACTGTCCTGGGGCACAGGAATAACATACTGACTGAACTGTCCTGGGGCACAGGAATAACATACTGACTGAACTGTCCTGGGGCACAGGAAGAACATACTAACTGAACTGTCCTGGGGCACAGGAAGAACATACTAACTGAACTGTCCTGGGGTACAGGAAGAACATACTGACTGAACTGTCCTGGGGTACAGGAAGAACATACTGACTGAACTGTCCTGGGGCACAGGAAGAACATACTGACTGAACTGTCCTGGGGCACAGGAATAACATACTGACTGAACTGTCCTGGGGTACAGGAAGAACATACTGACTGAACTGTCCTGGGGCACAGGAAGAACATACTGACTCAACTGTCCTGGGGCACAGGAAGAACATAATGTGAATTAAAAAAATGGCTGGCATTCCATTTTTTCTGTGTTTTGTAGATAAATATTCTGACATCTGAAAATGTGTCTTTCAGGTATCTGAATGAAAGATACGGCTCTGAGGAGGTGGTGAGCTTGTGGAGTGAGAAGTATAACACAGTTTGCAATGCCATGGACATGGTGGGCTTCGAGGAACAGGTAAGAGATGAGAAGACATATGTATGTAGCGGTATGTAATGTAATAGTATGATAAAATGATTTCCAAAATATTTGAGAACGGGAGGAAATTAGGCCATTTTACTCGCCAAATGCGAGTATTCTTTATGTTTGGCGAGGGATTCAGAGCACTCGCCACACTGGCGAGTAGTAAACAAAACAAAAAAATCATTCTGCAATCTGCTGATTCGCTCACTGGCACAAGCCGAACTCTGACTCCCCCCTTATGATTCCTCCCATTTGCGCCTCATAATAATCCATAACCAATGAACATCATCATTGCGCTCTAAGCTCCTCCAATGAACACCCGTTTTCTAGAAGATGCCGCCCATCTAGGGGAAGTGGACAGACCACTGAGTGCGGCCCTACAGACTCCTGTCACCGGCTTGACAACGTAGACAAACTTAGACAAAAACACATCAGTGGATGAAAATAATTGCATGTAGAGTTGTCACTTTCGGATATCAGTGCGGTCTGACATGGGGGCGAACAACAGTCTCCTTCGAGTCGGATGAGAATGACAAGTGGGCGTGAGGCTAACGATTCCACTCACTCAAGTCAACCAGCATTAGCCGGCTAGCTACTACCTAGCATGTAACAAGCTACCATACAACAAAGTGGACGACTATACTGAGCGGCTTTGCTTAAATGCAGCCGAGTGACATTTTATTATTACCGAATTATTACCGGGTTTCCCCCCATATCACCACTCGCCCATATGCCCTTCACAACGGTGATGTTGTCATACTTGTCATTCAGAATACACCTGCTGAACCCCTAGCGTTGACATGAGATTCGATTCCAATGTATTGTCATCATACATCACAAGTACAGTACAACCAGAATACGTTTGGCATCCAACCAGAGTGCAAATGTAACAAGTCAAGTTCAAGTTTTGTTTTATTTAGCTATTACATTACAGTGAAATGCTTGGTTCTTTCACTGCCCAGCCCAGTCCAGCCCAACCCAGTCCAACCTAGACCAGCCCAACTTTCCCTGCCCAACCCAGCATCTTTCACTGCCCAGTTCAGCCCAACCCAGTCCAGAATAGTTCCCTCTTTCATGTTAATATGTGATATCCTAATATTTTGAAGAGTAGAGACGGTGTGATTAATATATGTTTTATGCTAATATTGTGAAGAGTAGAGACACGTATTAATGTTTTATGGTAATAAATATTTTAAAGAGTAGAGACACGGTGTGATTATTACTATGATTGAAAATCTATTTAGAGGAAGACATACAAAGAAGTAATTATCACAATTAGCGATTTATTTATGGCTGGAAAAAAAAATCATATACTCGCCAGTTGGCTGGTAAACTAAAAAGCTAGTTTCCTCCCCTGTTTGAGAATGTCACAGGAAAAAGGCAGTTTCAGTTTGACACACCTCCCATTACCATGCAGTCCAATGTGATGAATATCAATTAACATACCTGGCAGGTATTGTGATTATACAGTATATCAATAAGGAGAACATTCTGTCTGATTAGCATAATATTGATCCAACTCTAGGATTGATGGATGGATGGAAGGATGGATAAAAAATGAATGGATGGAACTGATCCATCCATCCTTCCTTTGATCCATCCATCAGTGACTGAATGGACGACAGATGAATGACAGATGAATCCTGTTCTTTTGGTCCGTCCAGGAGAAGGTGGACATGCTGACGATCCTGGCGGGCATCCTGTCCCTGGGGAACATCATGTTTGAACTCACCGAGACCGACGCTCTCAAGGTCACTGACAAGTCCATGGGCTGGCTCAAAGCTACCGCCGTGAGTCTCCACAGGCCACGCCTCCGTCTCTCTGCTCTTTCATTACATCCTGGGTACACGGAGACACACTGCGTTCATATCTGTATGTGTGTGTGTATTATGGCTGTCTGCTGCTCTTAGTTGATTAGTGGACTAATCGCTCATTAGGGTCTTGATCAACTAGAACTTACAATTTAAAAAAAGATTTACTACATTTTTTTATTTTACTATGAGTTTTTTTTCATGCTGAAAGAGTTATTAAATAAGTAATGTGGGAAATGCAATTTTACCAATTTGATGATTCTTCGTTGTGTCCAGCAGCTCTAGCTCTATCTCTCTGTTGGTCGATCGATCCACAAAAGTGTCCCCACCCTCTAGCAGCCACAGTTTTCGCCCTAGAAGGTCACAATTATTGTAGATTTGTGCTTGTTGAATCTACTAATTGTTTAGCTGACAAAATCCGGGTTACTATTAGTCTGAACAAGGAACATCTCCAGTCGAGGAACATCTCTAGTCGAGGAACATCTCCAGTCGAGGGATATCTCCAGTCGAGGGATATCTCTAGTCAAGGAACATCTCCAGTCGAGGGACATCTCCAGTCGAGGGACATCTCTAGTCAAGGAACATCTCCAGTCGAGGGACATCTCTAGTCGAGGGACATCTCTAGTCAAGGAACATCTCCAGTCGAGGGACATCTCCAGTCGAGGGACATCTCTAGTCGAGGAACATCTCTAGTCAAGGGTGGCCCTGGCATCAAGGTGTCTTTCTGTGTCCGTTCAGCAAGATATCTACACAACTATTTGTGATCAAGGAGTGCAACAAAACTCAGATGGTCAGTGTGGTCCATGGGACTAAAGTTGAAACGTTACAACAGACTTGTCTTGTTTGTCAAGGCTGTATCGGTTACAATCTAGGCTCTAGTAGTTTTATTTATTGGGTCAGAAAGAAATCTCTCTGAGAGCTTATTGTGCTTGTGAATGCATGATATGATTTATGACAATTGTTAAAGGAATGTGCCAACATTATGGGAAATGCGCTTACCGTCTTCAGACAAGAAGATGGATACCAATTTCCTCTGTGCATTCAGTAGAAAGCTATCTGGCGGCAAGCTAGCCTAGCTTAGCATGAATGAATGGAAACAGATAGTCCTACGGATCAGCTAGCTTAGCTGTTGGCCAAACACACCTCTCCCGGAGCTTTAAGCTGCTAGGCTAACTGGTCTTTATCCGCTTCCATTAATTTGTGCTAAGCTAGGCTAGCTTGCAGCCAGATAGCTTTCCACTGAACACACAGAGGAAATTGGTGGTTTAGGTTCAGCACTATGGCTGCGTGGTCATACTGTGTTCAGAGTGGTTTAGGTTCAGCAGTATGGCTGCATGGTCATACTGTGTTCACAGAGTGGTTTGGGTTCAGCATATGAATAAAATTTATGAATTCAAAGTCTTAGACCAGAGGAATGTATGTATTCTTAAATTGTGTCTTTTAAGAAGTGTTTGTCAGGGCGGCCGGGTGGCCGCAGCGGTCTAAGCGTCTGCCCACCACCACAGAGACAGTGGGATAGAATCCAGCTGTGGTGCTTCCGGGTTGGCCGACCATCCATACTAACACAATTGGCAGTGATAGAGGGTGGGAAAACCCGGTGAGGGTGGGCCCTGGTCGTTGTAAAACAGCGACTCCTACAGATCGGTCGGGGCGCCTGCACAGCGAGGTCGGATCCTGGGGGAGGTAGTGTCCTCCACACGTTACACTCCCCCAGTGAGAGTCCGCGCTGTCAGGTGAAAAGAAGTGGTGGGCTGGGTACACATGTGTCGGAGGAAGCATAGTCTCCGCCCTCCCAGACCGACGGTAGGGGGCAGAGCACGCAACGACCAGGTAGGGGATTGGGAATTGGCATAACGACTAACGTTGGGATGGGAGAAAAACGGAAAAAGAAAGGAGGGGAAAAGAGAAAGTAAAAAAAAAAAAAAAAGTGTTACTTGTCATGAGAGAACCAACAGAGAAGAATAACCTTTTTATCTAGTTCTCAGTAAGTAACGCTAGCAGTCACACAACTACTGTACAGATTGCGGAAGGCCAGGAAGGAAGGAACAGATTGTTGGGGGGTTATAATTTCCTCCCAGACCGACTGGAGGTCGTCCAATGACTGAAGCTGGACGGAGACACGTCCGTCTTCTTACCACCGTCTCCTAGATGGAGAAATTAGAGAGAGAAAGAAGTGTGCAGTTCCAAGTCAAAAGGAGAAGACTGTATGTTGGAGGAGTACTACGTCTTCCTGTTTGGCTGAGTGTTGAATCCAGAGGAGTAAAGTGGTAGAGAGACTAACCGCTCGTGTCATTAGAGGAGTACTAAATCTTCCTGTTTGGCTTAAGTGTTAAATCCAGCGGAGAGAGAGGGGTATAGAGACTAGTGTTATCAGCGCTGTGCACACATGGTGCAGTAAACAGACGTTGTGTGTTGAATCAGTCAGCGTTGTTGTGTCTTCCTCGCAAAACAATGACCTCTTGACCTTTCAGGCACACACAGCTGCCAGGCTACTGGAGAACTCAAGTGTGTGTGTGTGTGTGTGTGTGTGTGTGTGTGTGTGTGTGTGTGTGCGCGCACAGCGTCTGGCCCAGTCCGATAAGTCCCAATGCCCCTTTTAAAGGCCACTGCCTGCGGCTATATTTGGACTTTAATGGACATGACTCCCTGTTTACATCTGTGACATGCATTCCGGCCCACTCCTTTCCTTCACTATTCAGAAAAATACAGCAACTCAGATCTGCTGTGTGTGGCTCCTCGACATACTGATGCTGCTGTGTTGACCTGTGGTGCTGTGGATGGAAATCTTAACGTTCTTTCCGAATAGAATATGAGGCAGATATTGGGTGAATTAGCCCTTTTTAAAGACATGTTTCTTTTTTTGTATCCACTTTTTCTCCTCCTATTTTCTGTATTTTCCTCCCATCCCAATTTTAGTCGTTATGCCAATTTCCCTCTCCCCTTCCTGGTCGTTGTGCGCATGTGCCCCCCACTGGTCGGTCTAGGGAGCCCTGAAGTTTATCACATGCTTCCTCCGATACATAGGAGACAGCCAGCAGCCTCTTTTCACCTGGCAGCGAGGACTCTCTTTGGTGAAGTGTAACGCGTGGGAGGTCACACTACCTTCACCATTTCCCTCCCTCGCTGTGCAGGCGCCCTGACCGACCTGTAGGAGTCGCTGTTTACAACGACCAGATTACCACCCACCGGCTTCCCTCCTGCTGACACTGCCAATTGTGCCAGTATGACGACCGGCCAAGCCGGAGGCACCGCTGACAGCCGGACTCGATACCAGTGTCTCTGCGGTGGTAGACAGACGCTTAGTCCGCTGTGCTACCCGGCCGACTTAAAGACATGTTTCATAATTGATTGTTCATCCTCTGACGACCCGTATACTTATCAGGGGGAAATGAGTTGTCTTTCCAGGATAAAGCTGGAATCTCTTTAAAGGGATTTTTGGACATTAAGTTGTATGAAATACTTTAACCAGTAGTGTAGTGTAAGCAAAGATATTCACTTACTTGCTGAGTCCCGTGGTCGAGGTTCTAACCGGGTTCCGATCGAACCGAAAGCAAACTGAGTCAC